>NW_009944972.1:4363-27635 GCF_000696875.1 Nestor notabilis | reverse complement strand
TTCCTGCTGGAATATCTGTGATGATTTCAGAGGTGATTGCTCCACCAGGTGGAGGAAATGTGAGGTCTCTTTATCTGCCTCAGGGCAAAGCAAGGCAAGGTAGGTTAAACTGTCTTCTAGTGAATATTAAATCAACCTAGCAGCTGACACAGGACCGATTAAGAACTCTAACAATCTGTTCTCCTGATTCGCATGGAGAAGTGTTCACCTCCAGCAGGGAAATGATAACATACGGATTGACAATCATTTCTGCAGAGCACATCTGACCGTCGTTAGATTAGCCTCAGAAGCCTCAACCTAAGGAGGTGAGTAGAAAGTTTTCAGAGGCAATCGATGGAAGATTGAATTTCTCAGATAAGACATGAAAAAACCCTAAGCCCAAACCCACAGAAAATCAGATAATAAAATATTCAGTTTAATTTCTTCCCTGGTGGCCTGAAAAGGTGATTAGAACAGAATATCGAGTTTGCTCTGACAGCTACCCCCAAGTGCACTGGGACTCAAACAGGCTAGGAGAGAATTCCCTAAGGTATCCTGGTGACAGAGTTATTGATGGCTCTGTTGTGTGGTTAGATAATGCTTGGTTACCTCTTGTGTGGTGGGCCAGGAACAGTCAGCACACCTGCGAGAAGAGCAAGAGGATTAATAACAGTCAATGTGTTAATTTTGCCTTACTGTCTTTTTAATATTTACTGGTTAGAACTTTGCTTTTATAAGAAATATTTGTCTGTTTTCTGTCACTCAGGGTAGTATTCTCACCTGCCTGGTGATGAACCATACCCTCTGCTTCCTTCCATTTCTCCTTCCTCCCCTCATCTGGGCTTTCCTCATCACACTGAGTTGACACCTCTTGGACTGCAGTGAAGTTTCTGTCTGCATCCGGGGAGCTTTCTCCCCATGAAAACCACCTTGGAGAGGACACGATATGTGAGAGGGCTGCCACAGTGTATGGATTTGTGTCACTGCCTGGGTGCTTGTCTAAACATAAAATCATTGAATAGTTTGGGTTGGAAGGGACCTTTAAAGGTCATTTAGTCCAGCCCCCCTGCAATGAGCAGGAACATCTTCCACTAGACCAGGATGCTCAGAGCCACATCCATCCTGGCCTTGAATGTTACCAGGGATGAGACATCCACCACCTCTCTGGGCAACTTGTTCCAGTGTTTCACCACCCTTATTCTAAAAAATTTCTTCCTTATACCTAGTCTAAATCTCCCCTCTTTTAGTTTAAAACCATTACCCTTTGTCCTGTTGCAACAGGCCCTGCTAAGAGTCTGACTCCATCTTTCTTATAAGCCCCCTTTAAATACTAAAAGGCTGCAATAAGGTCTCCCCAGAACCTTCTCTTCTCCAGGCTGAACAAGCCCAACTCTCTCAACCTGTCTCCATAGGAGAGGTGGTCCAGCCCCCTAATGATTTTTGAGGCCTTCTCTGGGCTTGCTCCAACAGGTCCTTCTTGTGTTGAGGGCCCCAGAGCTGAACACAGTGCTCCAGGTAGGGTTTCACAAGTGCAGAGTAGAGGGAGAGAATCACCTCCCTCGACCTGCTGTCTATGTTTCATTTGATTTGTAACCCTTCCTTATTCAAAGTGGGGCTGGTCCCTCCCATGGGTTGCTTGGGTGCCACCAAAGACAATTAGGTACAAATTCTTTGATTGTCCCAGGTGGGTCCAGAATGGTTAAGCGCTGCTGTTCAAGGGAGTTTCCTACTTCTCCTGCATGTTGAGTGGTCCTCTGGGTTGTGTCCCAGAGAGGGAACTGGGCACAGTCCCCTCAAGGAGGGCTGGATCTCTGAGCATCACAGCTAGCAAACTCTTCAGCGCATCTGTGGAGTGTCTGAGGACTGTGAAGTTTAGCTGAGTTTGGCTAGACCCTATGGGGTCTAGACTCCACGAGGAGGCACAATTCCAGTTACTGATACCTTCATTTCCGCTTTCTACTGCATTTCAAACCCCTCCTCCAACACAGAGGGTAAGAAGGTGGAAAGAAAAGTCCCAGAAAGCAACACGGCCAAGCAGTATCCTATTCATTGTTTTTATTCTTGGAAATGGTTTGAATCTTCTTGCTGAAATTTTCCAGAAGGATCAGTCAAAATTAGATATCAATCAAAATTAGATATCACATATGGAAAATTTCAATTCAGACAGATGAAGTTTTGCAGGGAATAATTAGCTCAAAAGCAGGTCTTCTAATAGGAACTATCTAGCCACATTTATAACAGGCAATACTACTAAATTTGCTATGACTAATCCTCAGTATTGATTTTTTGGCTGGTTGTAGAAAGACAGTTTGACTCCCGTAATTTAATTCAGTTAATTAGAATAAATGACTATGCCATTTCCCAGGACCACTGCCTACTTGCCTGTTTTCTTGTTTTAGGCACAGCTTCTCTTATGCTGCTCTAAGGACCATTAAACCATGAAATAAAGTTCCCACAAACTGATACTGTCTTTTTATATCTGAATGTTATCTCTCTGTGGTAGTTAAGCCAAATGTTTAAGTAACCATGTTGCATGATTTCCAAGAATCTCAATGGGAACTGCTTGCAAAAATATATTTATTGTCTTGTAGGCGTATATTACCTCTATCCAACTAGGGTATTTTAGCCATGGTGCTGCTAGGGCTGAGGGTCCCACAGTAGTAGGCCCTCTCTTTAAGAAAACAAGCTAGCTGCAGTGGGTATTTATAGTTACTTAGTGAGTCAAAAGCTATGGAGATGATCTTGAGGACAAATGAGATGGATGAGTCTAGGTTTTGTGACCTTATCACACTGCATTATAAGCCATTCTCTTCATGGACATGCCTCTGTTCTGATGCTGCGTTTAAGAGCTGTCAGTTAAAGGGCATTTTAAAGAAGCAACAGCATGGATTTTATGCTGTACTTGATTGCCCTGTTTTTCAGTACTGAGCACAAGCTAGGTTTTTTTCAGAATATTGTAAATAATGCTGCTCTAAGGGGCTCTTAGTGTAGAGGTAGAGATGGAAGAAGGGCTTCTCCTTCTGCCTCTCTCCAGGGAGGAAATTCAATCACAGCATTATTTTGCTGTATCTAGAAAATGGGGAACTTCCTGTGTTGCTCTCAAAGGGCGATGCTGATTAGGAGAGAATTGGTACATTGAGTGCTCAGCTGGAATAGGAACAAAGGAGAGGTGACGAGCCTGGGATATGTCTCCACGGTGAACATTGCTATTCAAGGTCATACAATAAATTCTCTTCTCCTGCCATGGCTCTTCACTCCAGCATAATCTTTTCCCCAGTCTCCTCCACACGGGTTCAGAGACTGTCCTCTATGCCTTACCAGAACACTTTGCCTGGAGAGCTGCCTTTAGGGGTGTGTGAGGAAAAAGTACAGCTCTCCTGTCCTGCTCTGCTGCTGAGTGCTCGGAGTTGCTTGTGGAGTCAGGAATTAAGAGTCTCTGGAGCTGGGTTGTGCAAAAGGCAGCTGGGCTGGGCTGTGGCTGTTATGCAAGGCAGGGTGTAAAGCCTCTGTTCTGAAGGCTCTGTATTTCATTTATGCATACATGCCCGAACAGCGTTAGGACTGTTGGTATTACAGTGTCACACAAATGTAATACCCTCAGGATGGCAGACTGCCCAGCAGCAGGCTGAACCTGTTTCTGGTTCCTGCCCCACTCTGTGCTTCAAAGCCTCAGATGTGCTGGGAATTGCACTAAATGTTCTCACAAAAAGAAAACAGGTAAGGCATTCTCAAGTAATGTTAACCCTTTGGTGGGGTGCATTTTATTAATGTAAATATATCCCATGAGGTCATTTTGGTCTCAAATTTACATATGGGTCTAGCCGTATGAGCCTCAGACAAACCACATCCCCAGCTTTCCTTAACGAAGATTTATTTTCAAAAGCAAGCTGTCCTCACAGCCTTCTGCATCAATCAACAGGATAATTGGTGGCTAGGCATGAGAAAGAAAACAGGGGCTAGAACAAGCAGCACGATCTGAGAAGGAAAGGAATCCTTTATAGAGCACTTACAGAAACCTATTAGTTCCCAACACCCTGTGGTGTGGTAAGCGTCTGAAGCAATCAGCATTCAGAGAACAACCTGGATATTTCTGAGATGAAATCCAGCTTCATGTACTGCTGCGTTCTCCTAGGCCCTGTGGATCCCCAGGGGACCTTGAAGGGTGCAGTAGGTAGCTGCTACGGTGAGTGTGATCTAGCCAGAGAAGGACCTTCCGAGGCAGAACAAAACTCTCCACAGGCATGCAAAGCTAACTACTGCACATGCTACCATAATCTTTCTTGCCCAGAGGATAGCCCAAAAGAAGAGCTGTAGCAGACTTCAGCCAGGCTGTGCCTGGTTGGACCGATCCTCAGCCTGGAAAATCAGAGCAACCTAGAAGAAACAAAGGGCAGTGAAGGCTTGTTCTCATTAGAGCTTCCACAGGGCTTGTGCTTTATGTGCACTGAGGTGTGACCCAGCTGCCTCTGGGGCTCAGGTTTAGCTTGCCCTCTCTAATGAAGAAGCACTGTCCTTCAGGGTCTGAGCAGGGGAGGGTTGGTGATACTGGCAGGATCCACTGACAGTCCCAGATAAAGCAAGATAGTGAGTCAGATTGAGAGTCCATCTGGCGGCAGCAGCAGCAGAGATACAGCTGTGATGTGGGTTTGAGGTTCATGCAGGAGGCAGGGCCAGGCAGAACCGGGGAACAATGATGACCAGGATGCCCAATTGGAAGGGATGCCACAGGGGACAGGGACCTCCAGTGTAGCCCAATGACATGGTTTAAGCCCAGCTGGCAGCTAAGCACCAGGCAGCTGCTCACCTACTCCCGCCACCTGTCAGGCAGGATGGGGAGGAGAATTGGTAAAAGGTAAAACCTGGAGGTTGAGATAAGAACAGTTTAATGATTGAAATTAAATACAATACAATAATAATAGAAATAATAACAATATTGGTGATAACACTAGGGAACAACAGAAAAGGGAGAAATGAAAATTCAGAAAGCACATGTGATGCACAGCTGAAAACGGGACACCCAGGCAGGGACAGAGAAACTCCTGGTTTACATGTTTCAAATCTTAATACTTGCTTTATCTAAGGTGTTTTGTAACAACGTTTTGATCAGATGTTGATGAGGTGAAATATGCATTAATATAGACTTAAAAAGTAGTTTTGCTTTTCTGAAACTCTTCAGTGCTCCTATGAAGTTCATTACAAGTCTACTCAAATGATGCCATTCTGCAAATAGTACTGAAAAATCTTGACAATCCATTTAACTTCCTTAAAGCAATGTCACCTCATATTTGATTTTGGCTTTTTTTTTTTTTTTTTTTTTACGTAGAATATTTGGCTTGATAAGGAATGAGGAACAAAATGAGCTGAAAGCAATGTTGAACACTGCATCCTGTATTTCCCATAATCTGTAAATGACATTCTCAAGACCTGTGCATATGCACTTATTTCAGTGTGTGTGCCCAGGAAACAGCTCTAGGATAGTTCAAGTGTGATAGAGAGCATTCCATGGGCAAATTCCTGTAACCCTGGCAACATCCTGCCTTGCAGACCTCCAGCTTCACCTTCTGTCTTTTTCCTCTTAAATCTAACAATTAGGTCAAATCCTCTACTTCTTTAGCCACACCAGAAATACGTGTGAAGCTGAATGCTTCAGGTGATTATAGAGATGCTAGTAAAAATGGCAATGAGAAGGGCTTTTTCTACTATCTTTACTGAAGCAAATGTACTGCTGTACTATGTACTGCAGAATTATTTCACACACATCTTTGGCTTCTATTTCCCCAGTGTTCATCTCCGTGCTTGCTTGTGTGAATGCATTTGAGTATATTAATATTTGAATACTTACCTAAGTTAAAAACATGTTAGGAATTGCAATATGAATGAAGAAATGACCTTCTCAGGTGCAAAATGAAGAACCATAGTAATGAAAGTGGGGCACAATTTTCATGGATGTGGTTAGTGACAAGCTTCTTCATTAATTACCTACAAAAAATTGAGCAGGGCCATTAGCATCATATACGTGATTTTTGCCTCAGAGCCTTGTATTACGAGTCAAGTCCATAACATCTGAATTAGTTACAGTGTAGTTTGAAAGACTCCCAGGCTGGTTTTCATTTCTCCTGGCTTCAGGCATCTGCAGCACTGATGAAGACTTGCTACGTTTGAGCCACTGAAAGTGTCTTTAGAATCTGTATAGAGAGGCAGGTGCCTGTAAGACTGATCAACAAAAACAGAAGGGGTAGATCAACAACAACAACAACAACAACATAAAGGCAATCTTGAAATCAAGAAGATTATGACTGAAGTCAGAACTGCAGAAAAATGTCATTCATTTAGACTTTGTAATGCACTTGAAACCAAATAAGAATTTCTTCATCAGTATAGATGCCCAAATAGGCATATTACATAATTGAAAGATAGTTTTGCAAATAATTAAATGTTACCATATTTTCAACTGAACCCAGTAATTCTGAACTTGATGATAAAATACGCTGAGTCCCGTAACTAAGTTTGAATTCAAAATGCTGAATGCAGTCAAACTAGAAACTTAGGCAATATTCATCCCAGAAGTCTGAAAGAATAATTAAAGGCAAGGAACTGCCTGGAAAATGGTATAAAATACAACACAGATCTACAATCTCCTGACAGTAGATTGTGCCAGTCTAACCTAGTACTTAATGTCTCATAAGTCAATTAATTTTTGATACAAGGGAAGTGAAATAGTTCCAATCTGTCTGGACTTCAGTAAAACATTTCCTCACTAGAAATGATTTATCAGTCTGGAGTTTTGAGTATTAGTTAGTATATAATAGCTAAAGAAATGGCCAATAAGCAGATGGCAAGAGGCTTGCTGTGGAGGGGAACTAATCAATAGGAAGAAAGAGAAGACTTGAATTCCTCAAGGACTGGATGTGGGATTCAGAATAGGGACATGCTTAATAAACTGATGGTAACAGCTGGGAGATAGGAACAGTAAAGGAACAACAGGATGACCTGAAATCCTGACGTAATAGAGAAATGATGAAATTGTAAAAGTCAAAATTACAAGGCTGCTAAGCAGCAAAAATTCCTGGTGTAAGCTGGAATTCATCATCTGGAAACAAATAAGGAAGGAACAAGACCTTGTTATACTAAACAGCTGCAGCGTGAACAGGTTGAAATTCAACTGCGGGAAGGCCAACAAGGGGCCTATGGCTGGATCAGAGCACTTCCAGCAGAGAGTGGAAAAGTCTTATTTACCCCATGTGAACCACTGGTAAGTTCCCACCCAAAGCACTGCACACATCTGTGATGTTCTGTCTTTTCTGAAGAGTGGTGAGAATAGGGGCAAGAGGGAGAAGAGGATTGGAAGAAAGGAAAACCTATCTCCTGGCAGTTAACTGAAGAACCTTGCTGCATTCATCTAACCTAAATGCTAATACAAGAATAACTGGAAATAGACATGGACAAGAATAATTTTGAAGTGGAAATGAACCCAATATTCCTAACAGGTAGCTGATTTCTGATAGGAATAATAATAAAAAGTTATGTATTTATCTCTTTATGAAAAAATGTGTATGACATGGCCAATCAAGATGTAGGTCTGATGATCCAAGAAGATCCTTTCTCTCTTCTTAATCAGTCTCCTCCCATGGTCTTTAACTAGAAGAAGTATTTGGTAAAAGTCCACCAAGTTCTCATCTTTCAAATGGGTGTAAAATGAGCGTGGGAAAAGGGGACATAGTTAATATCTGTCTCAGTATTCAGCTCATCAGATATCCAGTATGGTGCTTTATTCTGAAAAACTTTCTTATTAGAATAAACCAGAACAGTTTGTACAAAATACAGTTTCTCAGTAACAACTAGTAAATAATAAAGAAATGTTCTTGATAGATTTATGTAAGTAACCACCATTCTTAATATACTCAGTGTTACCTAAAAATCTGGTTTGTAAAACTTGGATGGGGCTATACAGTGGTGTGTTATAAGGTATAGACATGTGCAGGGATATTCAACGCAATTATAGAATATGAACAGGTAGTATAAGAATGCAGTAGTTATTTAGGTGATCTTAACTACGAGTGCTAGGTGAAGGGAGTCTATAAATGTCACTTTACTTGTATGACTCCCTTCTTAGACATCTTGTGATATTCTATATCAATCCCAGGAAATCTGATATAAAGCATACAGGGTTGATAGGGCCAAATTGTAAGATGGATAATGATGCTAACAGAAACATTTGCCTACTGCAAAAGGTGTGCTGAAAAAGGAGAGGTGCTGTAGGACGCATACCAGCTTATCACTTGTCAAAATTATTCCTAAAATCCAGCTTGTTTATGAATCTGCTGCTTGTATTTTAAAAGGCTTCTTGTGAATAGCTGTATAATTTGCAAAATGAGATATTTTTAAGATGAAAAGAAAGGACGTTTTATTGATTGAGATTTACAAGTGTACAAACTAGATGATCTTTAAGGTCCCTTCCAACACAAACCATTCTATGATTCTGTGAATCTATGATTCTATGATTTTGTGATTCTATGATTCTCATTGCTGCCTGCTGTTAGTGCAGTTTTCAGAGACTCAACTGCATATTTTGGGTAGTTTTGTCCATGAGTTTGGAAACAAAACTAAAAACTGTATTATGTTACTGTACACAATAACTTAAATAACTACCCTTTTGCATATATTTCTTGCTCTAGAAAGTAGAAAATGTTGCTAAACCTCTGATGCAATTATTTCATTCCTTTGTATCTATGTAACAGCTTCTGTTTGACTCTCGGGGTCATTATGGTAAAGGCTTTTCATTTACAAGAAACAACAAAAGTATTGATGTTACTTCCGGGAATTATGATAAAATTATTCCATTGGGGGGGAGGGGGTCATATGTGCTGGTAATTACTTTTATATTTAGAATCGGAAATGACAATCTGAAATCAGAATATCTCATTAGTGATAATGAATTTTAATTTCTGACAAGTGAAGTATTCCCAAGGAAACTACAGATGTTGTTAGTACTACAGTGAATTACATGAGGTTTAAGGTGCTTCAGTAACTGAAAGTCATGAATTTAAAAGTGTCAAAACATGATAATACTTCTTTAATTGCCTACAGTAACAGTGTGAATCCTTTTTTTGCAATATCCCAATTTTTTCCTAAGTGGAAAGAGATTTGGAACAGTCCTAAAGAAACTCAGTTTTAGCATGTGTTTTGGTCTCTTCTTGCCTAACCACAGCTATCAACAGACCCTTTGTTTGTTCCATTGTTTTTAAATTCAAGAAACATAAAATATGCTTTAGATAATGATAATTTCAGTTCATATCAAGGTAGACAGAGTGATGCAGATCTGTATCCAAACAGGCCTTTTTCTTATAAGGAAGTTCAAAGCCAACCTTACAAATAACTCACCTGTAACTTTGGTTAGTCTGAAGTCCATACGCAGGACAAAAGCAAAGCTTGGGTTTTTTTTTTGGTGCTTCTTAATTTCTGAAACTGAAATTATTTTTGAAACAAAGCTGAGCTGGAAAAATCTAAACTGTTATACTGCCTCCACCTTTTGGGCTATTATCTGTATACAAACATGAAGGAATAATTACCTATTTTAGGTGACTGAAATGAAGTTGACTGGAGTGACAAGTTCAAGAGAGAAGCTGGATCTCCAGACAAAGACTGAACAAGAAAAACTTTATTTGATGACACCTACAGTCATGTTTTCTGGGAAGCTTTGAAGATATCAGGTTATAACTTGAAACTTCTCTCAGAGTCTCTGCTTTTATTCCAGACATGGGGCAATGACTAAACAGTTTTGAGGCCAGAACTTCCCCACAGAATTGACTGCCAAAAAATCTGGTCAACAGCAAGGTGACGTTTGATGCCCAGGGCTATGGTGTAGCTCCATGTTCTGGAGAGCATTTCATTGACCATACTTCTTTCTGTCAGGATGACTGTCCCATCTGGTCCTCTCACATTCTCTCCCATCTTGCAGTTTACCGCATTTCTCCTTCCCTTCAGGGAATTTGGAGTGTTATAACTCTATGCAAGGGCTTTTGGGTGCTTTTCCTCAAGAATTAAGAGGCATATTCCATAGCTTGCAGTGCCTCTCTCCATCAATGGGCTTATGGAGAACAGGTAATGGGTGCCAACCATAGATTTATGTGAGGAGTGCCCGTAAGGGCCCCAGCAGCTGAATTCTACTTTCCCTCACCAAGAGCATGGCACAAGTGTTGTGACACCCCGTGACTGATCCATCCCACTCAAGATTTTTTTGCTCCTGTCTCACTTCAGAAAGTTCAGTATATTGTGTTTCCCAGCTCTGCTTGCAATGGTTTATCCTGAAAGAGATAAAGTGAAAGCAGATTTACAGAGCTGAGAAATAAACACTCTCCTCTTTCTCATGGAGCAAAATACATCTTTGTTGCCAGAAAGACATCTAAGAATAAATATCAGAGAGCAAGTCAAAACAGTATGAAATGCAATAACAAACCTTTTAAAGAAAATCAAAGGGGAGATGTAACTTTGGTGTCTGCATTCAAGATACAGGGTCAGAGCACAATGCTCTTAAAGGTAGCTGCTTTGATTTGATATTACCCAGGCTCATGAACCCTCTGGGTGTGCTGCAAAAGACATTTGGTGAAGGTGGTGCATAGAGGGAGATCAAACTCCTATTCTCACAACAACAGAGAGGGGAAAGGAGCTCTTGAGAGTGTTTGTGGCAGAGTCCTTCTATTTCAAGTGCTATTTTGTTGGTACGTTTGTATGGCTGTTCAGCTCAGGAGCACTTGCACAGAGTGGGATCCTTACATGCTGGGTGCTGGCCAAAGACCATCCTTGCCCCCCACTGGACAATGTAATTAGCTGACAAGCTTCCATGGGTAGACATGGACAGGCAGGGTGGTAGACAGCAATTCCAGAAACAGCAGCTGCCTCTACCATGTCAAGGTTTCAGAGCAAAAGGGGACTTGCAGAGGAGAGTGCAATAGGTAGAGGAGAAGGAGCTGAGGAAGGTTTATGTAGAAATAATTATGTGTCTAGAGGTGCTTGAAAATTTCCAACAAAACAGCATTGCCTGGCTTCTGCACAGTGACAGAAAATGGAACATTCAGTGGAGATACCTCAGGCATAGCAGAAGCCAGGGAGAAAGCAGTCTGACTGTATGCTAGGGTGGCACCTGGGGCTCGGAAGCCACCAAGCAGGAGCTCTGTAGAAACTCCTGGATTTCCCTGTCAGGTACCACCATTAAAAAGTTCTTCCTATTTGAAATCCAATAAAAAAATTTAAGTCACACCCCACCTGGCCCCTAAATTGGCCTTTTCCATTCAGGTATTTGTATTCCTAGGCAAGCAGTCAGTTAGGAAATAAAGCTGTATTTTAAAGAGCATTCAGTCTCTAGGCATGATTGGTGACAGAAACAGATGGGCTGAATAAGCCATTCTCTGCCAGTGCTCCCTGAATGCTACCAGTATTTGGGAAGCTACCAGTGGTCATATAAAAGTATTTTCTCCAGTAAGAGAAGACTATCTCAAATCAGTAAAAAAGGGCAAATCCAGCAAGCTGGCAGACCTAGGGTGTGAGTGTCTGTGTAGGCAAAAAAAGAAATCAGTTCACAAGGGAAAAAGACAGTACTTTAACCTTGCAGCAGTGTTCTGAGGGCTGTATAGAACTTGGTATTTAATTATGCTTCGCCTACGCGAATGTTTTTTCCCCGTATAATCAAATAAACCATTTAATTTTTTCTTAAAACATCTGGAGCCACTCTGCCAGCAGTGCCATTCATTATGAAGTATGCTCTTTGCAGATGGACTAGAAACTATTTTTGAAAAACAGATCACAGTCAATTGCAAGACTCTTTTCTGGCCATGCCCGCCTTCTCTTCCTCACTCAGCAGACCACCTTCCTTCTCCTCCCTGCCTTTATTAGTTCTCTAAAAGACAGAGAAACTGCTTACTTGGAAAGTAGTTTATAGTTTATTTTAATGCAGTTTGGCAAGTTAGCAGGACTGGTGTCACGTGCCGACAGCGCTGTATGGCACATTGACAGCCATCCTTGGGTTACGGCATGGGCAGCTGGTCTGCAGCAATACTCTGCCAAAAGTACAATGTCTGTCTCTTCTGCAAGAAATACTTTCACCTCCTGAGCATGGAAACAAGCTACCACAGGAGCAGATGGGAAGCTGCTGGAAAGCCATTTAATGAGCCTGCTTTCTTGCTAGATCTTATGTAGCAGTTCTTCCTCCATTCACAAGGTGCTGTTCCCTGTCCACTGTCCCTAATGCATGCAGCTTTGGCATTCACCTTCTGCAAACCTACACTCTAACAAGCCCCTTTCCCTCCCTGTTCACAGCAAGCAAATGCAAAAATACAGTGAAAAATAAAGTAAAAAAAACCCCAAAAGCCAAGTAAAAAGAAAATCCACTCTCCCCCTGCTGCAGCAGTAGCATCACACAGCCCTTTTCAGAAACACACCAGGCTCCAGCTTAAGGATGACTTATTTTTTTGTCCCCACAACTCTAACAAGAAGGCTGTTTTAAAACCTCATTGTTTTGATGTCTCGAAGCCTTTATCAGATCCTGATTATATGGTTACATGCCATCAAGGATGTGATGACCTATATATATCCTGTGGTCAATTCATTCTCAAGTGTATACTGTGCAAATCTGATCATTCCCTGATTGCCCCCAGCTCAGGCTTCTTCTGTCATCTATTATTTCAACTGTAAGGTTGTTAGAGGACAGACTATTATTGCATTTGTCAAAAGTACTATGCGTACCTCTGGAACTGAATGAATAATGTGTTGCACTAGTAAAGACTGAATATGGATCTGCAAGTTCAAGCAAAATGAAGTAAAATTATTAAGTAGCACAACTGATGAATAAAAATGAAGCAATTTTAGTGATTAAAGCTTAGTTAAAACATGAGTGATTGTGTATTTACTTAAGAAACACTGCAGCAGAAGAGAAAGAAAATGAGGTGGATCAGATAGGGAGACTAAAGGAGTAAATAGACACAGAAGGACTTCTGACAAGGAGAAAACATTATACAAATGAATGTGTTGGGTTTACCTTGGCTGGCTGCCAGGTAAATCACCAATCCCCTCCATCAACAGGACAGGGGAGAGCAAATATGAAGAAAACTCATGGGTCAAGATAAAGACAGGGAGATCATTTGCCAATTGACGTCATAGGCAAAGCAGACTCTACTTGGGGAAATTAATTTAATTTGCTGCAAATTAATTGTAACAAACTAGCATAGTGAGAAATAAAATTAAAACCATCTTCTCTCCCCCCACCACTTTCTTCCAAGGCTCAACTTCACTTCTCACTCTTCTGCCTCCTGAGTGTCACAGGGGACTGCGCAGGGGTTGCGGCAGAGAAGTCTGGTGAGCTGATGCTCTTCCCTGGCTCCACTGTGGGGTCCCTCCCATGGGATACAGACCTTCACAAGCTTCTCTGGCATGGGTCCTTTCCCTGGCATGCAGTCCTTCAGGAACAGACTGCTCCAGCATCAGTCACCTGTGAGCACCATAGGCTCACAGGTCCTGTTAGAAAGCCTGCCCCAGTGTGGGCTCCTCTCCACAGGCTGAAGCTCCTGCTAAGAGCTCTCCACAGGCTGCAACTTCCCTTAGGGCACATCCCCCTGCTCCAGCGCAGGGTCCTCCAAAGGCTTCAGGTGGATAAACAGCTAGTACGAAAAGCATTGGCTGATATTTTTCCCACTTGGGAATTTAATTTAGAAAACACTATTTTTTACAGTCACTAAGAACTCCTGCCTCTAGTCGCCAGTCTGTATATACTCTGTATTTCTGAATGTCACCTTAACTGAGTTTGAAAGCGATGACCTGGCTGTACAGGTGTGTTGGAAACAAGAAGAACTGGCCCAGAGATTTCCCTAGTGTTCTCCAACCTTCTCACTGACTATTTTAGAAATACCACATACTCATACAAATTTTGTTCTCATTTTTTCTGATTATAATAATGCATTAGAAACACTTTATTTAACAATCAGTGTTAGTCTGTATAGGAGGCTCTACAATAATAATTTCCCTCCTTCCTAATGCAAACCAAAGGAAACTCTTTTTAGGCCTTCACAAAGAGCAATAAGGGACAAAATTTCACACATATCTGGATTTGTGGAATATTTATTAGCAGTTAGTTACCTAGCCAATATTTTGTAGATGGAATCAAAATAGCTTTGAGTGTCTTAGTCTTTGAAGAAGACTCTTCATGGTCTTTTGAAAGTGGGAATAAAGACTGAAATAATTATGTTTTGAAAAAATTATGTTTTCGTAAGTGCTGAGGTGTTTGAGTTCAGCATCGCGGGAGCAGTAGCTGCTTGCTCTGTTTCCATGTGTGTGGAGAAAGGCATTTCTGTGGCGTTCTGCTCCCAAGATGCACTGTGAACACTGGCCACATATATGGAGCTATGTTTTTCATTGTCTGTGTCAGTACACAAGCAAATTGATATCTAACAACGTACCTGCCAAAGCTGTCTTGTCCTGATGTTGGTCACTTCTTTTACCCATTGAGCTGGAGCGGTTTTCCATGTGAAAAGTTATGTGAATCTTAATTTTAGAGAGTAGAAGGCTACTTCTCTAGTGTTTGTCCATTGAAAAGAAATACATGTGTTAAAGGTCTGGACCTCCAAAGACAGAAATGTTGAGAGGAATACATGCAATCTTTTATGCGGAGGCCATCAGCTGGGTGACACTATTGCTGGCTAGCCCAGCGAACCAGAAATGTGACAATAATGAAAGTGTATCTCTCTATTAGCCTGGTTTCTGAAGAGATTAAGGTCATTCTCCATTACTGCACAGATATATCCACCATTATCTCCCTTCTTAATAACTTTCAAACTTGTGGTTCAGTTTTGACCAGATTTAAAAGACTGCTGAAGGCCTCAAAGACCCTTATTTCCACTCATTTCCTTACCAAGGGACAGATATTCCAGCCTGAGCTCAAATCATATTATTAGCCAGAGGATATATATGGTGACCAAACGGATGCTTTGGCTGTCTGCAAGGCCTCTACTGAGTTGTGTTTCATGGCTGACTTTCAGCTGCACAATGCACAAGGTTGGTAACAAGTGAAGAGTCCTGTCCTGTCAGTGGTTGGCTCCCAAGGAGATTATCAGGCATTTATGACTAATAAAAACCCAAACCTTGCAGTTTTCCTCAAAATTCGTATTATTTCTTTCTCTTCTGAGGGTTCTCGCGTATCTACTGACTGCTACAGCTACTGCTATAGCCTTAATGCAATTCAGCTACCCACAAGACACAAATCCGTTGGAAACTGGGCTCCACCACTTCTGGAATTACTTCTTGATTTTTTTGTCAAAGTATTACTTTCTCTACAGCTGTTATCAAGCACCATTTTAGTGTACACTATGCATCACAGCTCTTCTCTCCTACTGCTGTTTCATCTGATTGATAGGCAATTTGTCCACTACAACCCAGCAGAAAGGTTCCCATCTTACTCTTCTATGGCACAATTTGCTCATGAAAGGGAAAACCAAACAAATAAAAACCCCAAACCAAAACCTGACAGCAGAATTCATTGCTATAATTTAGGGAAGTTTCAGCAATATTAATGAGGTTCCATTACCATGGGCTGTTTTCTGCATAATTACTACTATTTATATAACCATCACATTCAATGTATTATCTTCACATGCTTGAAGCAAGAAGAGGCTCCTTTGTGTGGTGTGCATTCATAATGCATTTCAGTGTGCGGGCACAACCCATAGGGAATGAATAGGGACCAGTTTAAAGTCACATAGCAGCTGCCTGCTGGTTTTCTCCAGAGTGAGGCATGAAAATAAACCAGGATGCGATCTAATAGGCTGTTAGATTATGTGTATAACACCCCATTGTTATTAATTGACAACAGCTGAGTGGCAAGTTGCGTGACACCCACTGCTGGAATGAAAGTGCTCCAAGTGAATTGAATGTGTAGGATTCCTACAAAGAGGCAGGTATCACAATCATCTCCCTGTCTGCTCCTACCAAGCAAGTTAGTTTCTTGCTCAGCTGTTTACAGTATCAGTGCCTATTCTTGTGTAATGTCAGTACAGGTATTTTTGCATTAGTTCTTTATACCACATACTGCATATTGATACCTTCAGGGGTGAACTGTTTGTAGACCCAAGGGCATAATGTTCTAATATGCTCTGAATTAAGCAGATCAAATTTTGTGGGCAGCAGTATGTGTGCATCTGTATGTGTGTGCATGTCAGAATGTATTCTAGCTCTTTAGAATAAGGCTTGCTACAGATGAAAATTAAAATGCCTACTTCCTCCATCAGTACAACCATCACCCCCCTCAAATCAAGGCTGAGTCATTGTCAGAGTTTGTTCCTATGCTGCTGACAAAATGTATTCACATTTTCCACACTGATATTAGTGAAAAAAAACCACCCTCCCAAATATTTTATTCTGCCAGTGGAAAGGTAACATCATCTTAAAGATGGGTAACCAGAGGAAGCTTTCTACTGAGTTTTGTCTGTTAGGGGTCAGGGCAGGCTGAGAGTAAACACTGCTTGTAAAGGACAGAGTGAGTGAGGGGAGACCACTGGTCAATGAATGTGGATCTGATCATGAAAGCACCAGTTTCAGTGACCTTAATGGACTTTCCCTGGGCAGGGGTAAAGTAGAGCTTTCTCTTTTCCTTGGTGTCCATTTTGCTCTACCCAAGAAAAGAGACCAACTCTTAAGTGGTATGGAGTGTCTTATGTGGTTTTCCCTCAGCCCATTTGATTCAACTTGAATCTGTTTCTCTATGAGAAGACTGCACCTGACAAGTGTCACACCCAGCAGTGTGCCCTTGGCCTGGAGAAGAAAATGTGCTTTTTTCTCATTATGACTACTGACAGTAGAGCCTAAGTATAAAATAATAAGAAAAAGCATTTTGCAGCTGTGAGGGAGAGTCTCTGTGTTGCTCTGTAATAGATAAATTTCAGGCTCCATAGGAGAGAAGCTGGCAGAGGAACTGAAAAGGGGGTTGCTGATGTTAGGAAAATGTTTCTAATGTACTAGCTAGAGGTCTTTTCAGTGCAACTTGAATCCAGTCATAGCCATGGTTTCCACAAGAGATATCTTGCAGTACACAGGGAAATTGCACTTTATTTTCCCTTCAAGGCCAACCAGGAGTGCATCTTTTACTCTGTGCCATACTACAGAATAACAAATGCACTCAGGATCTGCCAGTGGAAAAATACGTCCCTTTATAGACTTGGCCACTGATGCTGGAAAAATCTCAGGCAGGTTACTTCTCTCTTCCTGTTCCTACAAATGGAGAGTGATTTTGACTGCTTGTGAGGACCACCACCACTAGGCAAGCCCCTGAAGTCCTGCCTATGTGAAGCTCAGCATGCTGGCAACTCTGAGCATCCCTGCACCCTTTCCTGCTGCCTCGGGGCCAGCTCCACAGGGAGCAGGAGCCGTGAGACGGACCTGTGAATGCTCAGCCATTCCTTAGGGGCACTGGAGAGCATGTGCACGCACTTCTGTGTGTTAAAAGCTGTAGGTGGAATAGCTTCAGGAGACATCAAAGCCTCAAAGCCTCCTCTGCTCCTACCATCTCGGCCCTTATCCACCTCCACCAGCACGACAGCTGCGTTTTCACACTTCTGGGGAGATGGGGAGAGCTTGGGGGAATGGGAGGAAGGGGTAGGATGATAAGATTTCCTTCCTCTGTTCTTTCCCTTCTCTCTCCTTTTAAGAATAAGAACCTGGGAAACTTCATATCTATTAAGAGTGCAAGAAAATGTCAGAACCGTTAGGATTTTTTGAACAGAAAGTTTGGAAAAAGCTTTAGGAATGAGGCTGTGCAACAAATTCAGTGAACGAAACAAAGCCCAACCTCTTCGTTAATAATGGAAAACAGAGATAATTTTCTGTGATTTTGCAAACATCACAGCTGGGAAAATGTAATTCACTGCAAGCTATTGAAAATCAGTGCCTGCAGAACTTCATCGTGTTTAAAGCTGGAAGTACAGGGGACTTGCAGCTACTGCAGGCAATGCATCTTTGTCCAGTCAATGGACCAACCAATATACAGTGTTAATGGGCAATAATACATCACATGCTCTTGTGACATTTCACTAAAAACCTCTTCAGTCAGGCTGGAGTAGCTTGGTCCAAATATTTGGCTCAAAAGCATCTGCAACACTGAGGTCATCAATTATATATCAAGGTATTATCAAAATCTATTCCCTTTGGCTGCTTATACATTGATAAATTAATTGGTATGAGGTGGCAGGATCTGCCAATAATGAATGGTATCTTGAAGATATAGAAGATTAGTCAATTTCTGTATTTATTTAGAACAGATTATGTGTACTAAGATGTTTACTTTCTATTTGCCAAAATAAATTAAAAAACCCCTATTTGGTAGAGAAAATTTCTTCTTCGTTCCCTCATGTGGATTGTTTTATTTGGCAAATGTGCTTAATACGAGTATTAAATATTCCACATTTTACATGTGGAAACGCACATGTAAAATAACCTTTTCTGTGGTTTATGTAATTGAAGTTTCAGTCCATATGGATTTTGTGGGTGGTCCCTAGATAATCTTCATAGAAAATTATGGTATTTGAAAAGGATTTTAGAACCAATTTATCTCTTTAAAAGGGAGACAAAAAAAACCAGTTCATCTCTTTCAAAGAAAGACAAACTGTAACTATAGAATTCTGGGGGATAAGTTTTAGAATTACAGGAAAAACACAATTCAACAGAAACTACCATAAAGCATGCAGAATTCAACAGAGTGAAAAAATCTTCTCTAGGTCACTTATAGCTTCTTGCCAGAGATAGGCCTTCAGACTTTTCAAGACGATAACTATTTTATGAAGATGATACGTGCCATCACTGTGATTTTCCATAGCTGCAAGGTAGGCTAGCAAACCCAGTTGCCTCACATGCTCTTGCTCCTGCCCCTTTTTCCTTGCCTTTCACCAGCACAGAGGTGTGTCGGTGCTCCCTCCTCATCCCACACCTGTGGGCAGTTCTTTCCTGCAGACTGATCCTGTTTCTCCCCATAGGGTTGGCATGTTTAGAGCAACAATCCCTTTCCTGGAGTAAAGTCTCTGTAAAACAGCCAAATGGTTTTTCTGACCCAGACTCCTTAAGCGGGGATTCCTGGTCACTCTTGCTGACACAGCACTGTGTTTCAGCACATCTGCCTTGAGCCAATCTCCTCCTACGCTGACAGCTCAGGAGCTGCAACTCCACCATCCCAACACCTCTGCTCTACTTCTCAAGTAGCATTCAGTTTTGGGTATCTGTTTTTACCTTGGTATGTCTTTAAATGATGTGAAAACAGGAAAGAGGAGGCACTGCCATGTGAACAGTTATCCGTCTGTAAGCAGCCAGCAGAGACTACAGTGATTGCCAGAAGCCTGTGGACCTCATGTGAGAGCAAGCTTGCAGTGCAAACCCTAAGGAAATGGGTGAGGTAAACTTGGAACCTGCTCCTTTTCCCCTCCTGTGGTATTGCAAAGCCTGGCAGGGCACAGGTACAATTTGAAAAGCCCATGTTGTTATTCTGACCTTTTTCTTCTCCTGTGCTTTGCTCCCTTTTCCCACAGATCTAGCTTCTTCAGCTAGATCAAGCTTTCCTCCTAGATCTGTACAGACCTGGAAGGTGCTTATGTCTGGGGAGTAGATATTTTTGCATGTGAAAGCAGGAAGAAGTAACCTATATGCAAAACTTACTTGACAAAAGGTTATTTCAGTGGTCGTCTCTGGCTGTCTGGGTTTCCCATGACAGCTTTCCAGTCATCTCTCAGCTCTGAAGAGCTGAAGTTCATGACCTCCAGAGGGCTGTAGTTTGCTGTAATTCCAAGCTTTTTTTGTCTTCGAGCATTTCAGCCACTCCGCTCCACTTTGCAGAACGTAGGAGGTTCTTCTCTCCACCTGATGCACTGGCAGCAGCTGCCTGGCAAAGCTCCTTTTTCTTTCCTGATTCAAAAGATCATTTTGGGCAATGCTTTTCCAGACAGAGATTAAAGTACTCATTAAGTGTTGCATGTAAGTACTTGGGCCAGGCACTGTCACTTCTCAGCACTGAACTCATTTGGGAGAATGCCCTGTTCCCTCCAGGGAAGTCTTGTCAGGGAAGGAGCCCGCAGCATGGTTCTGTGCCTGTGGTCCAGGTAGCTAGTGCTGGTCGCAAACTGGGAAAAACTCTTCCGGTTCAGTGGGGAAATTGCACTGGGCAACCAGTGCTGCTGCAGAGACGAGAGCTCAGCTATGCTAGTAACTTCAGCACCCAGCATGTCACATAGGCTGGTCCTGTTTCAGAACAGTTCTGCTCAAATACTTGGGATTACTCATGTTTGCAGTCCTGCTTAGCATATTCTGCTTCTTTTGCTGGCACTCCTCACAGCAGCTGCTCTAGAAGAAATCCTGAGACTTCTGGAGGAAGCTAGATGAAAAGTAGCAGAGCACTTGGTTAACTTCACCCATAAAGAAAGGAAACCCCATGTGTCATCCACAGGACCTAGCTCCCTTTGCACCTTTAAAAAATGCTTCCACTGTGCAGCAGCTGCAGATAAACAGGCAAGGTCAGCCTGTCCCCTTTGTTTGGGAGCAGTCTTTACAGAAGTCATTTAGAAAACCCACAGAAAATCCACTTGCCTTCCTTTTCATGCCCCATGTATTCAAATCCATAAATACCAAGCAGTGCTTAGAGTTATAAAAGTAGGCAAAAAATGTCCCAGTAAGCAGAGCTAGCAAAATAAGCAGTTTATTTCCAGCATGTATTTGTGTTTGGACTTTGGAAGAGTATATGGGACAGAGTATTCTGCTGATAAAACTTGGAACACTGTGAACTAAAAATAAGGTTATTTATGTCTTTTAAAACAATTCAGAAAACTGTGTGCATAGCGAACTGCTTGAGCATAAGATTCATATACTTGGAAAAGAAAACTGAACCTTTGAAGCCATAGGTGTTCAAGCCTTTTCTTTTACGCTGTATGACTTTAAACCTCTAAACAGCAAAACTCCTTTTCTGAACTGTACACTGAATATTCCCCTATTCAGCACTGTGAAGACCTGCAGTGTCTGCTGGATGAGACCATATTTCATTGCTGAAACCAATAAGGTAGATCACATACATCGTCACCTTGTTGTGAACATTTACACTGTTACTGTATAGCTCAGAGAACATTTCCACGAAAAACACCGCTCACTTCTTATTTCCAAATCAAGCCAAAGTTATGATAAGTTGCTCGAAGAGCAAACTGATTTCCTGAAATTAAGGTTCTGCTTTGGTGGTTCACAGGGAGTTCACAACAGCTTGTTTTAACTGTGGTCCTGTGATCCCCAGAGGAAGGCCTGGGAGGTCCTCACAGTCTCTGACACCTTTATCTTTTCAGCCTAGAATTTCTCAAATTACTGTGTATTATTTCAATACAGTAGCTTTTAACTGACTAATTATCGGTGTCTGCAAACTCCACTGGGACTGAGCTCAGCTGTGCTAGGTGCTGTTCGCCTCCAAGAGCGCACAGACCTGTGCCAGAGACCTTGCTAGTTTGTATTTTCCTTTTGAGGTTAGAGTGATAGGAATCACCTATTGAAGAATAAGTGTGGTTTGACCCCTGAAGGTTTACCTGGAAGACTGCTTGATGGACATTCTGGTGGGGTTTGGTATCAGTTCACATGATAACTTTTTGTGGCTCCTAGTAACTAGTGCAACTAGTTAGCTATATTCATAAAACTACAAATAGCTACATAACAAGTAACAGTAGTGAGTGAGCAGGACTCCAGCATTGAAGAATCCTCAGTACTTATTACTCTGTGTTTGTTTTCTTGGTGATTTTCTAAGAGAAAGCAACCTTACCTTATCTTAATTTGGTTGCATCATGTTCTGTATGTATAGGAATTTAATGTACATATATGTTAAAAAGAACTTGAGAAAGTCAGAAAAATGACTCTGCAATCCATCGGATGAGGTAAGAAGTGACTGGGTTTGTCCCCTTGCAAATACTTGTTTCCATGTGTTTTGTGGTAGTACCAACACAGTGGGACTTGCCTGTAAAGAGGGATCAAAATCATCTAGATCCCTATCTAGAAATGGGAAGAAGTAAAGAGAATAGGAATCACATGTCAAGCCTTAAGTATATTGGTCCAGTATATTATCTCATATTACAGTCCCTTTCTCTTGAAATAGACTTGCCTTACATTATTTTGATTTTTGCATCTACATTTGTCTGTAAGTGCAGATTAAAGGATGTATTTATTTTAATTCTGCTTGCCAGTCCTGCTTTAGAAGGGCTTCGGTAGCAGCCACATTTGCCCTCTGGTCTTTCTGGTGCTGGTCCTGGCAGATGGGTGTACCCAGACGTTACAGCTCCTTCACTAAAGCACTGCAGCCATGAGAAACAGGAGCCACTTTGGCACTGCTGCACTGCCCTGACTTCGCTTTAAAGACATTTTTACATTGAAAAATAATTGCTTGGGTTTGTTGTAGGTAACAAGTGCTGGTTACTTTAACCAACGCATCTGCACTTCAAGACATCAAGATAATTACATGGGATACAACTTGCCAGGATTCAGCTGTTAAATATTTTTATCTTTTACCCTATTTACTAGGCACAAGAAATTTGTACCTGTTGCATACCACTTATCAAATCAATTCTAGACATTCTGGCTTTTGCGTCATTTTGCACAGTCCACTTGTGCAGTGTAGTCTTTCTCTTTGTTTCAGAGCCTCTCCTCCCATTCCATTCTATTTATTATTGTTCATACCACCTGTTGCCATAGCACTTAAACCCAGAGATATTGGGAAGGTGCCCTAATTAGAGAAACACATAGTCCCTACAGTAAGGGTTGGCTTTTGAGTCTCTGGTTTTTGTTTTCACACTGAGCAGAAAACCGGTGCAGAGGAGAAGGTGTTGGGCACTGCAGCATTGCTGGGTTGCATGAGCATCTCTGAAAGGTTGCTGAATCAGAATGACAGTCTTGTGTCCTTGGGCATAGAGGGGAAATGCGACCTCCCACAGTCCCACTGGGTGCTCGAGGCCAAGATCTCACCCAGGACAATGGTGATTAAGTGGGGATTAAGCTTCTCTGTGCTAAACGTCCTTATTTTCAGGCATGGATTTGAAATGAGTATGTGGGGTCTGTGGGGCACAGGTGTCCCTGCCAATGGACGTGAATGCACACAGCTGAATGTAAGCCCAGTTTTCAGAGCTTGTTTCCCCTGCTCTGAGCTTTTTCAGCCTCACCTTGAGTAGGCATGACAGGCTTGTAGCTCTTGCCTCCACTCTGCTTTCCGCCCTAGTTACGGAGCGTGTCTGGGCATCGTTATCTGGGGTGGGGAGAAACC
>NW_009944972.1:0-4332 GCF_000696875.1 Nestor notabilis | reverse complement strand
CTGAACTGCATATTAGTGAAATGCTACTATATCTTAAGGAACAGTAAAAATATAATGTTTGAAGTTTTGTGATAAACCACGGGACTGCGGAGGAAACGTATAGTGGAAATGTAGCAGGCACAGCACTGGTGACATGCCAAACTGGCCTCAAGGGACCTGTCTGCACTGATTGCCACAATGGAAAAAAAGAAATGAAACTGAAATACAGTGCAAACCCTGGTGTTAATAGCTGAAAAGGGGAATATTGGAGAGATGGAACAAATTCTGAAGGTTCAAAGAAGCTGTGGCTGCCCCATCCCTGGCAGTGTTCAAGGCCAGGCTGGATGGGGCTTTGAGCAACCTGGTTTAATGGAAGGTGTCCCTGCCTGTGGGAAGGGAGTTGGAACTAGATGATCTTTAATGTCCCTTCCAACCCAAACCATTCTGTAATTCTATGATAAATACTTAGATTTTTTTTTCTCTTTTTATTTTTTGTGAGTTTGTTCCTAATATGTTGCTCTTGTCTTCTGTGACAGTAAATATGATTTTGCTTTTCCCTTAAGAAGGGTCAAGCAATAAACAGGATTACAAGATGAACTGACAGTGGGGGATCCTGTGCCTACTGGAACAGCAAATCTGGTTAAAGGCTGGGCTGCAGTACTCAGGGAACATGTGCTAGCCATGGATTGCAACAGTGTGATGGGGGCACGCTCTTCATGCCTCAGCCAGGGGGCTGGTGATGTATGGAAACTATGTCAAACTTTTGACATACTGACTTTCCTGCAGTTCCCTCCAGGGTAAACCAAAATGCAAACACCCCACACTATGCTCAGGCCCGCGGTTTAGATGTGATTTTACACAGGAACATTGACTTCAAGATCCGAGGCAAATTCTTGTCCCTGTGTAACTCACCAGGAATATTATGATTGACTTCATTGAGGCCGCTATTTTTGTGCCATGCTCATCCCCAGCGTGTGTAGATATGTACGTATGAAAGCAGTGATATGAAAAGAGTGAACAGAGATGTAATGCGTGGGAGAGGCTTTTTGCGGGGAAGCAGTTAGCAGCTCTGTGTGTGAGTTCTCATCACATTAGCAGTGTGGCTGGTGGCTTTTCTTAGCTCTCTGCATCATGCTTGAGGGTTTCAGCCTTGCTGCTATTCTTGTATTCTGCAGACAACGTACAAAGGCAAATCATATGAAAACAGCATAAACAGCAAGCTTAAAGGGGAAAGTCTGTATGTCTGAGTGCAAATGAGAAGAGGTTGTGTTCAGTACAGGTTCAGTTGCAATAATTACTAACTACAGTTGTACCCTACTTATTTACTGAAGTTGCTTGCTAATGGGTGTATGCTTTGGATGTATAAAACCATTAGTAAATAACAGCCCACTATAGGGTTCAACAGTGCTAGTGTCACAAACTGTATTTCCCTCTCCAGCAACATACTTGTAAAAATGCCAGTTTTCAATTAAAAACTGTAATTTTGTACATTGCAGTTTCTGCATGTTAATAAGTATTTTTCATTATACAGGTTATCAGAAACATTTTGGTTTTCTGCTGAGAGAAATTATATGGTTTTCCTTCAACATAAAAAACACGTAACTGTTAAGGAGTGCCAAGAGAAAGTATCCCTCCCTGTCCCCCCTACAATTTACATTGAGGTATCTCAAAGGATTGGTCAAATGAGGATTTTCTCACCCTTGGCCTGTTTTCTTAGGACAGGAGCAGGAGAGGGAAAACCTATGTAGTGTGTAACGTCTCTCTAACCCCTTTGGATGGGATCCACAAGTATGTGCTACTCACTGTTACCCAGCAACGTACGACTTTCAGTTGGGTTTTTTTGGGGTGCACATTGCCACTTCAATACTTTGTTAATTTAAGCTGTTTTTAGCAGAGGAGATGATAATTTTTCAATTATAAGGCCAGGTAAGGGATTTCCCTGGCTGCATGGCCAGCTGGTGTGGACTGGCTCATATCTGTATCGCTCCCACCGTTAGTGCAGATTGGTGATGTCTAAGCTGCACAGCACTTGGCCCAGGGTTTCTGTTGGGCCCATGATGGTGCTCCTCTGCTTCAAAGCTGGGTTTACTCTTCTGTGTGTTCTTTCAGTTCCCTTGCCTAGGAGGTCTGTGTTTTGGACCATCAAAATGGTATTTCTATTGAGTGAGATGGAAGATACCTGTCCTAAAGTGGGACATCTGTTTGAGAGAACTATTCTGCTATCATCTGTACTTGACATGGGAGGAATCTTAAAGTTAGTTGAAGCAATCAAAAAGATCAAGGAATAAGAAAAGTTACAGTTGCTCAAAGGTTCAATGCGTAAACTTCTTTCCTGGCCCTTTGCATTTAATCTCATTGACAGTCCTAGAGTCTGGAGGGTCTATCTTTTTTGTTAACTACAGAAGGAGATTAGGAATGCCATACATACATGCTTACATAGTTACATATATGACAAGGCAGCTGGCAGAAGCACACTTGGAAAACCAGATAATAATCAGATACTAGCTGAAATGAAGAGCAGAGTCTCGGTTTTACACCCAGTTCCTCCAGTAAAACTTTCATGGATGTCTGTTTTGGGTTTAGATATTGCTTTTAGACATAATTTGGATCTTATGGAATGATTCATAAAACAAAAAAGTACTTTGGCCAGAGAGTAACTCAGATGTGAGTATACCGGTTAAGTTAATAGTGAACTCCTTTATTATTGGACAATGATAGAAAGTCATACTTCTTATATCCACAGATCCTCAGGAAGTGTCGAGAGGCATAATGTGAGGCAGTAGAAATCTGTCTGGCTTGCAAAAACACAAGGATATCTAAAATGAATGAACTAAACTGATGTTAGTTTGTGTCTTGTAGGATTCTTTTTTTTTTTTTGTCCAGCCCTATAAGCAGAAACACGGAGATTGAATTGCCTGAACATGCTGTCATTTTTGCTGCTTTTGATATTTTGATAGCTGAGACATCTGTGTGGGACTGGGAGAGCTGTGCACTTGTGGAGCAGCATCTGTCAGCTGGGGAGATCTGTAGGGCATTTCAAATGACACTGGAAGCCCCTGTGTGGATAGCTGATCTGTGTTCACTATGTTAGAGGATAGTTTTAGCAAAAATAATAGCAACCATACAATAAGATTCTGTTCAGTTCTGGTTTTTTACCTTTTCCCACCTTTCAATCCCATTGAAAGACGAAGGCAAACTGGAGCTGGAAGGCAACATTAGGAAGATGAATGGCTTGAAAGTACCACCTCTGAGGGGCAGGTTGAAAGATTTGCCTTTGTTTAGTCTTAGGAAGAGACGATGGAGGTGGGGAACATCATAATAGATTTCTAACAAGTAAAAGATAACTGTGAAGAACATAACAATTAGCAGTTCTCCGTGTCCAGTTGTTTTCCACAGCTGACAATAAGTTCTCAGTTTAATTCAGAAAAGAAGATGTAAGTCTGATTTGGGGGAAAGAAAAATCCAACTCTAAAGGTATATAGCAGCAGAGACACAGGGGGCTTTTGGAATACATCAGAAAATGTCAAGAAGCAGCTGAACACTCATCTGACAGGGCCATCTTTCCATCAGCGAGGGGCAGGGACTAGATGGCCTTTTGAGTTTCTCTTTTGCAGGTGATTCCCTCTCCAGTTGCTCCCTAGCAGTATTCCTAAGTGGTTTCCTGGGAGCAGCCCGATACATTACAATAGCAAAACAAAATAGGGAAAACAAGTTGAAGACAATGGTGCACTGAGGAGAAAATGAACAAGCTCTTAACTCAAGGACCGTAAATAGACCCTGTGCAACCTTGAACAGTTCTGACTTATTCTTCTTTAAACAAAGAAGATAATAAGCAATTCTAAATGCTGGCCTTCACATCATACTAAAGAAGATGTAAGGGACTGTACACACAGAGCTGTGCATGAACTGCCGTGCTTAAAGCCTTAGAGAACACTTTAATTTTCTTTGATATAGTGCTAAGTTTTGCAAGTTTTAATTTATCGTATTAGCTTTTGGAGAAGGTGGTTTCCTTGCCAGCTTTTCATGTGGATGCTGAATGGCTCTTTACAAAAGGGCCTAAGAATTTCTATGCAGGGACAGTTCAACAATTTCATATCAATTTTTAAGAGTGGGAGAAATTCATCAATATTGCTTGACATCTTTATCTAAAGAAAAATGCTCATCTTATACAGCCAGGGTGCAATAATGAGACAGAGTTCCAAGAATGCCAATATGATACTCTACCTGAACATAAATTGGGATCTGGTATTTATTAGATGATTTAACTTGACACTGGATTTCAAACAGGTGAAGAAAAAAATACAATTCTGCAAAAATCTTTCTGTATTTAGAATCATAGAATCATAGAATGGT
>NW_009944971.1:57325-70106 GCF_000696875.1 Nestor notabilis | reverse complement strand
CATAAGGTTGGCATCGGCCCACCTCACAGTCCAAGGTGAGGTGGTCAAGGTGTCAAGGTGCCAAGGTCCCTCTGGATGGCATCCCTTCCCTCCAGCGTATCAACCGAGCCACACAGCTTGGTGTCATCAGCAAACCTGCTGAGGGCACACTCAATTCCACTGTCCATGTACCCGACAAAGATGTCAAACAAGACAGGTCCCAAGACCGATCCCTGAGGGACACCACTCGTTACTGGTCTCCAACCGGACATTGAACTGTTGACTACAACTCTTTGCGTGCAGCCATCCAGCCAGTTCTTTATCCACTGAGTGGTCCATCCATCAAATTGATGTCTCTCCAATTTAGAGACAAGGATGTTGCGTGAGACAGTCAAACGCTTTGCACAAACTCAGGTATATGATGTCAGCTGCTTTGCCCCATCCATCAGTTCTGTAGCCCCATCATAGAAGGCCACCAGATTGGTCAGGCAGGATTTCCCCTTAGTGAAACCATGTTGGCTGACACCAACCACCTCGTTGTTTTTCATGTGCCTCAGCATTCTTTCCAGGAGAATCTGCTCCAAGATTTTGCCAGGCAGAGGTGAGACTGACTGGTCTGTAGTTCCCCGTATCAGTGTCTTAACAGAGCAAAATTTTTTTCTTTTACTAGTGCAGTTCACTTAAACTATTATAAAGCCCTGCAGGTTGCCTCTTTGATGCTTTGCCATCTCTATTTCAGGGCCCTATTTCTTGTGTCCAAGGGACAGATGTGGCCTGAGCCACAATGCTCCTCACCCAGAGCCTTGCTGGGTTCAGCTGCAACAAGCTTCTGGCCAAAATCTCCTCTCCAAAACAGGAGGACCACACAGGACTTTACAGACATCACCCTCAAAATTTTGATTAGGGAAAATGCTAACTGCAGAAGAAAGGGCACCACTGATACAAGGGATGATGAAAAAATGAAGTACCTGTTTAGCTTCCAGGAAGGCATTAACAATACATGAAGTATCCCTGTCTGTGAGTTCAAGCAGAGCATTTTGCATTTGTCTGCCCATTCGATCCCTTGAGTTTGATCCTGTCCCAAACCCATGGCTGCATGCTCTCTAGGATATTAGTTGAAAGCAGGGAACTAGGATCAGACATATTTTAAAGCTGCTCAAGTTCATGTTCTTTAAGAATCAGGCTATTTTTTTAAATTAATTTATTCCCTAATTTGTTTTGTTGGGGTTTGGGGTTTTTTTAGCTTTAATAAGCATAACTAGGCTTTTACCCCACTTAATCTCATTTCTAAAAAGACTAGTTATCTCTAAAAGATGTCGTTGGCTATGGGATTCACTCAAATCCCCAATTATATTACTCCACATCTAGGTAAATTTGAACTTGATTATACTATATAAAAGCAGCATAATCCTTATTTTCTTTCTGTGTTTACTTTGAGTTCCCCAGTACAGTATTTTCTCCTCCTGAATATATTCAGAATGTAAGCCAGCAGATTGCTGCGACTGAAGTGAGTCAATGAATTTAAAACTAGGGTTTCTCTTTTGTGAATACTAAATTTACCAAGGAGTCGAGTTTTGGTGAAACTGAAGCTATCTTCAACTGAAGTCAAATACATCAGAGAGTTCAGACTGCAAATTAGGCTAAGGAAACATTCTTCGCATCAAAACAATTTATTTTAATTTTTTTTTAGGTGAAATATATTTCATCCGAGATTTGTTAAGTGTATGGGCTTTAAGTAAATTAAGAGAATGGTAATTAAGACTGTCATTAGGAAAAATATTTTTAAACAGTAATCTTGACAAAGAATTAAAATAGTTTGACAAGAAAATCTATGGAGTATTCGCCACTGGAGGCGTTTTAGGTATATGGACCCAGACTAGACATCCTACATTCTCTTCCATTCTCTCTGCATTGCCATGATCATAACAAACATCCCACATTCCAGTGCAAAATTCTACTTCCATCAAGTTCCACAATGTGAAGTACCTGGTATCCACAGGAATTTTGTTTATAAATAAAACTGATGATTGTCACTAGTTTGACTAAGGCAATGGTATGGAAAATACTGGGTTACAAATAGACCTAGGAGCTTTTGGTCTCTATCAACAGAAGCACAGCACCAGACCCTAAAAAGCAACCTAGGCTCTCATTCTGTATTTTTTTCCAAGGAAAACTGGGTAAGAAAGGAGGTCAAGAGAGACACCCCACCCTGTGATGGATGTCTAAGATAGGATCTGCTGTCCCCTGGCATGCCAATGTCCCCTATCACTGCTGTTAGCTCCAGTTAGCTGGTAGCCAGTGCACGGTCATGCAGTGTGAGCTTGGCAACAGTTGTGGGGAATTCAACCAGGGATTAAACTTTTTTCGTTTTTGATATACATGCAGCAGTCGCAGGTTGTCTCTCTGATGAGATCTGATGGAGCAAATGGGGAAAAACACAAAGTGCAGCAGTTTAAAATTTTTTTGCCATGGTAGCTGCTGGTGGCTGCTCTGAGAGAGAAATCTGGTAGGGAAGTCTTTTACGGTAGACATAACATATTCATCAAGCACTTCATGCCTAATCAGATTTGGGCTGCTATCTTTTGATATTCCAGGAAATCAAACCTAACATACTCCCCTAGGGATGTTCCAAACCTGTAATTATTTGGGTGGGGGAAGAAGGCGGGGAGAGGGGCGAAAGGGGAGTCAGTTTTCTTCACCATTTCCTGCAAACAGACCTGAAACAGTGAACAACTGTCCCACCCAGGGGCTGGGAGGAGGCAAGAGTTATGTCCTTCCACCCAGGTTCTCCGCAGGGAGAAGTGTCTCGAGGACGTACCTGTAAAAGTGGCAAGGACAAGGAGCCCCATAAAGCACATGAATGAAAACATCTCCTATGTTGAGGTTTATCACTGATGTTGTTAATTATTAAGAAAGGCTACATAGGAAGGTCACAGCAAAGAAGGATGCAGGCAGTTCCCTTGAATGTAGCTGTATAGATGGTGCAAGGATAGCTTCCTCTGTTAACCATAGGAAACCCAAATAATTTTTTTGGTCTCCACATTTTTCCCACTAGAAACTGCAGGTTCAGGTACACTAAAATGTTTTGCTGACGCATACGGGCATCTCTGAAATGTCTGCCTGGGAAGAAAAGGCAGGGGGTGGAGGGAAAATAGTAGTAACCCCAGAAGTTTGCACTTTGGGGTCTGTTTTGTTTTATTTGGGGTGGGGTTCTTTTGTTTGTTGGGGTTTTTTTTGTTTGGTTGGGGGGGTGTTTTATTTATTTGTTTAAATCAAATTCCCCTCAGTAACTGTTTATTGGTTTAGGTCCTTATGAAAACAGTACAAATAAGGAGGAAACTGCCTGGTCTTAGCTAGATCAATTGTTCTATTTAACCCAGTTTTCTCTGGAATCACCAAAACCCAGCAAAATAAGTTATTTCCACAGCTGGAGACATAGAATCCCCCAAACCACTTAAAAATCAATGAAAAGACGCTGCTGATGCCAGCCACAGAATGGACTATATGCACAAATCCAGCAGTCCACTGCTGCTGGAGCCCAAATACTTTTTAAATGCAATTTTGTTGTTGTTGTTGTTATAGAGTCTACATAGATCTGCGGAAATCCGATTCAAGTGTGCAGCGGATGCGTAAGACATGCGTTGTCCTTCCTCCCATTCATTACACTTGTTCAAAATCCTATTAAAGTTAACCTTTGCCTTGATACCAAACCAAGGTTTCACAGTAGCTTGCTGTTGGCAAATGGAAATCCATTAACGTGGCCTTTGCTGTAAACTGGCATTTTTCCATTTCTATGGGTTAATAATTTTTTTTTAATTCTTTTTATTTTAAGTACCATTTTCTCATTCTGGTCAAAGATTTCCAGGTTTTCATTGAAACTAAGAAAAAATAATAGGATTCTGCATTTTGACAAAAAGAAAGAAACTTAAAAGGAAAACACTTTCTCTAACTGTTCCACAATGAGTAAACTTCAATACACAGCACTTACACAACAGCAGTGCAGCTGTAACTGGAAGTCAGAGGTGAAGCAGTGTAAGCATCCTTTCCAGCTAGCAAGTCACAACTGGGATCAGCCCCACCTTTAAAAAAAAATGGTTATTCAGTAAAATAACCTCATAAAAGTTTGCTATCCACACGCGTATAAATATATCTGTATGGTTTAATCCTTATCCCATCTGCTCTGCACAAGGCATTGCTCTACAAACAGCTTACAACACTTCAGACCCCATCAACTCTGATTCATTAGAATAGAAACCTGGCAGAAGAATAGAAGCCCTTGTGTTTCCAGCCAGTCCTCAGAGATCAGAAGGACTGGGTGCAGTTGGGCTTCATTTCTGATTATAACTGATTCCACACTGTACATACAGTCATGTTCAATAAGAACTTTCACGATCATGGATTCACAAATATGGATTCACAAATACTGTGGTTTATTGAATGCAACAGGAATACAGATTTGAAATTGCCGTTAACAAATTGACTTACTGCGTTAGCGCTAAAATCCAAAGTTATCCAACAATTAGTTGAGCTCATAATTGATAATTCATTAAGCTTAGTTCCACCCAAGTATCATCTGGTGTAGCTGGAGGTGCAAATCTTACCAAAGATGTGTCCCTTGTTTGAGGAGGAGAGAGGAGCGAGCGCATTGACTTGTCTGCAAAGTGAGATCATATTTTCATCCTCTGCCATGAAGAAGTTCAAATGCCAAATTTATACTTTCGAGAGAAGTGGAGGTGAGACTGTAATCAAATTACCTGTTGCTGCCACAATAGATGGGAGCTGCGGCAGGGGAGCCACTTTCTCACTTTGGTGTATTTATTACATGTAAATAAGGGATAAGGAGAGTTTGCATCAGGCTGTTCAAGGGCTGTGGGTCTTACGCAAGGGCAGGGCAGAACAGAACCATGAAACATTCCCATCCCTCTTCTGACAGCCTAATCACCCCCGTATCAGCAGCCCATCACCCCTATTAGCAGCTAATCACACCTATCAGGGTGTTGTAACTACTGCACCTTGTAAATCCGTTCACCACATATATATCTCGCAGCTTCAGGCCTCATCTCTACAACCACATCGCCTGTTTGCTTGGATATCAGTAAATGTTTAATACCTGTGGACTGAAGCAACAAGATCCCATCTCTTCAGCTGTTAATTCAGTTTTGAAGTACATGCTCATTAGAGCAGAGGTTGGATGGACTCAATAGCATCTACTCCCATGCTGAGCATGGCACAGCAACACACCATGTGCAGAGGAGAGCAAAGGAAGGTATTTGTGTTTTTTTCTGCCTTTATCCCCATCAAATAGCTATGAAATCTGTATTTGGTACTTTTCCTACAGGGGTGTGAAATAACAAAAAGAGGTTGGGGGAAAGGAAAGGAGCTTCTGGCAGGGACTTGGCTACAGCACTATAGGACCCTGAAGTCTCACACATCACTTTTGAAATACACCAGATAAGAATTTCCCATTTTAGAGCTCTGGGCTTTCAGCCTGGAGGTGATTTCAGACACATACCATTGCGAAACGAACACCTTCTGCCCTTTTCTACCCTGTCAGTCTTTACCACCGAACTGCTGCAGTAAAAACTGATAATCTGAAATCAATGTGAGAACATGTAGGAGTGGCTGGCTCACAGCCTCCTGCCTCACACAGTACTATTTTGGGAAGGGATGCTTGGTGTCCCAACAGCCTCAGGAGGGCAGCTCTGAGGATAGGGGTGCCACCAAGCTGCTGCAGCGTCATCTAGACATCCTTAACATCCATCCCCAGCAGCTTGTGTGGGTGTCCTGGCTCGTGATGCACCAGACTCCACGGTTCTGGAGTGCTCCCAGAACCCTTCATCGCCCTCCTGCAGGTGGCTGCAGCACACCCAGCAGCCTGCAGAGCATCCCAAAACACTCAAAAGAAAAACATGCTGGCTTCCTCACTCCACAGAAACATGTTAGAAACCGTGGGGGCTTTGGTGGGTTTTTTTTGGGGGGTTGTTGTTTTTTGGGGTGGTTTTTTTTTTTGGTTGGTTGGTTTTTGGTTGGTCGGTTGGTTGGGCTTTGCTTTGTTTGGGTTTTGGGGTTTTTGGGGGTTTGGTTTTTTTTTTTAAATTAAAATTTCCATGAAATGGAAATATATTATTTCTAGCAAAGTCTATCAGCAACAGAATCACAGAATCAACTAGGGTGGGAAAGACCTTTAAGATCATCAAGTCCAACCAAAAGAAAAAGAATAAAGCAGGAAACTGCTCTCCTTATTTCTTCTTTTTTTTTAATCTTTCCAGTGGGGAAAGAGCGCAGAAAAAACATAAAATGTCATGGAAAGAAGGAAGTATTGCTTTTGCCATTTCCCCACTCTCTTCCTGTCCAGGGTAAGGAAATGTTTTAATACCCTCCATTTGTCTAATGCCAAAAACAAGCACAGAGTAAGCAAAAAAACAAAAACCAAAAAAAAAAACCAACCTGTCCTAAAAGAAAAATAGAAACACCATTATTCTCAAAATGATGATGGGCACACAAATGCAAAATGAGACCATTCACATCTTACCTTTGATGTTTCTATTCCAAACTTTACAACTGAGATCAAAAATCCTGACGACTAATGTTTCACTCACCATATCCCAAAAAGAGGAAATTTTACAGAACTTTGAAGGATTTGAGTATTTAAGGTACGCTGTCATGAAAATTCATCACTAAATGTAAGTTTTATTCCCTCTAAAACCTACTTCGGTCCCTGGGAAAGCCAGCTAAGTAGAGCCCCAGCTGTTTTCACCCTGAAAATCAGATCAAGGCATCAAAGCAGAGCAAAGGAAGACTGTTGCAGCCACACTGGGAAGAACGAGGTATTTGCAGAAATGCTTTCCCATTATCAGCCAAACAGGATCAGTATGGGAGAACTCAAGGAATACTTTTTCCCATTTTGTAAATGCAAAGTGGGGGCCAGGGACTGGTGGTTGAATGTCAGTGCATGGAGGGGTTGGACATGCTCCAAAGCCCATGGGGTCCTGATAGGCACCTGCCCAGCACTAAACAAAACAGGAGCTGTCTCAGAAAGGGATTCCTCTGCTAATGGTTTTCTATTCCCATACTTTACATAGCTGCCCTTACCTAAAAAATGCAGCGTGCAGTGAGAATATATGATGCCTTGATATATAAGCTATTTACAGAGAGGAGCTCTTTTAATTAAAAATTACTGCCAGCTCTAAGCACATTATTTTAATAGATTTACTCAAGGTGTGGGATGCTGCTTTTCAAACTGCTGAGAAATACTGCATGTTCCCTTTTCACTGTCAGAAAATAAATTGATTTTATTTGTTCTTCTCTTAAATGAAACATAATTAAAGAGTGGGAATGTTCCCAGTCAAGGGTAAAAAAAAAAACAAACCAAAAACAAAAAACAAAAACAACAAAACCAACAAACCAACATTCAATTAAAAAACAATCTACTTTATTAAGTTAAAATTCAATTTCAGGTTTTTCATTACATGCAGCTGCATTGAAGTACAATGCTGTTAGTTTACATCTGCTCTGAGGTATTTGGATGCTACTTTGTTGTTGGAGATGTAAATTCCTTAGTCCTCAGAGGAAAAAGGGCAGACTTTGAAATGTAATTTTATCACCTAATCCATTCTGTGTTGTAACCTCTATCAGCAATTAATGACCTGAAACATAAAAGCAAAGTGATGAGCCTATAATGAATTATACCTTATGATGACACTTTCATTATGGAGAACCCTACATATATTTACTGTAGACCTTTTACATTTGTTGGTAGTTGGTATTTCATCAAATTAAATTTAAATAGTACATGGGGCTGTATGGTACATTAACTCTTTTTGTCTTAAAGCTCATTACTGTTTTGTATGTGCATCTATCAAGCATTTGTGAGAAGTACTGCAGTCTTTTTACCATGGAGAGGAAGAGCAAATCTACTCAAAGGGTGAGAGTTTCCAGTGATGATAGGACTACTTTACACACCCCGATCAAATGATTATAAAGCTGACATTAATTTAATGCATTTAACACCTTCTGAGTTCCCAAGTCCAAAGAACCTTGATTCCACTGCATCATAGAATCACAGAACGATTTGGGTTGAAAGGGTCTTCAAAGATCACCTAGTTCTAACCTCCCCGCCATGGCCAGGAACACCTTTCACTAGACCAGGTTGCTCAAAGCTCTGTCCAGCCTGGTCTTGAACACTGCCAGGGATGGGGCAGCCACAGCTTCTCTGGGCAACCTATGCCAGCGTCTCACCACCCTCACAGGGAAGACCTTCTTCCTGATATCTCATCTGAATCTCCCCTCTGCCAGTTAAAGCCATTCCTCTCCCTACAGAAATCCCTCTTCAGCTTTCCTGTTTTCCCCTTTAGGTACTAGAAGGCTGCTCTAAGATCTCTCCACAGCCTTCTCTTCTCCAGGCTGAACAAGCCCAGCTCTCTCAGCCTGTCTCCATAGCAGAGCTGCTCCAGCCCTTGGAACATCTTCATGGCCTCTTCTGAATTTGCTCCAACAGGTCCAAGACTTTTTTATGTTGGGGACCCAAGAGCTGGACACAGTATTCTAGGTGCTCATAGCCTAGATGGGCCTCAAGAAACCAAAATCTATTACTTCAGACTCCTAGCTTAGGTACATAACTGTAATTTTGTTGAAAATAGTGTAGTCTGCATACACATCTATATAAAATACAAGGTGGGATTTGTCTGTGGTCAGAGCCACCTCCAAAGAACCAAGATTTGACCACAAACATGGAAGTCACAAAGGAACATTATTGCTTATTTCAGTACCATGTAAACTGGTTGAAATATCTTAACAGAACAGAAAGAAACAACTCAGAGACATAGCAGTGTAAAACGTCTGGAAGAGTAGATACTAATGACGGATAGACTAGAAGTACTACTTCAGACGTTCTTTTCAAGTACATTAGCAAAACACTGGATAAGCGCATGCAAGCTCCTGACACTCAAGGTCTAAGCCATTATGTACGTGCTAGGCTTGACACAAAAACTTCCCCATCAGAATATCTTCTGACACCTGCTTAAAGAAACTCTGTTTTGGCCATTCCCAAGGCAGCATACAGGTTGCCAGCGGTCCCTAAGAGGACACAAGCAGGATGGTCCCCACAACTGTCCCAGCTGTGGTTCCCAGGTCTGCAAGATACCCCTCCAGTGGCCAAAATCCCAATGCAAAACCCCTTCTTCATCTGCTCCAAATCACCAAACATCAAGGACAGAAAACTCTTGCAGCAGCTTCTTATGAAGTGTTACTGCTAGGAGATGTTAAAATTGGGTGTTCCTTTCTCAAAAGCTCTGCTCAAAAGCTCTCTGTATCACTGGCCTCTTGCAAACCACCAGACGTTAATTCTGCATTGACTACATGCTGTAGGGAAGCCACCAAAAAGACATGAAATTAGAGCATGCACAGAGACTGGTATTAAATGTGACTTTCAGTTGAATAAATAATTCAACCAAGAAAAACATGCAGAGTTCATCCAGTGGGAGAGAGATGGGATTCACGCTGGGATGGGATATCACATGGTAACTCTCTGAACCACCCCAGGGGTAGAATTTATTGTGGATAACGCTAAGGAGCAAAACTAAGCAAAACAACATGAAATAAAGCTATGAAAAGTTTAGGCTTATAGGGGGAAAAGCCCTCTTCCTGACAGATTTATTAGATTAAGTAACAGGCTCCTAAGGGAAGTAATAGCAACACCCACCACTGCTTGGGATATTTGAAGCTCTGCTGCAGGAAAAATAAATAAATAAATAAAATAAAAGTAACACTGGGAAGTGCAGAGCTGAAAAATGCAAAGCTAAAGAAAAAAAACTAGGCAGGGGACAGCCTATTTAATTAATTCTGCCTCTCTCAATAGTGGGAAGTCCACAAACAGCCTGCAGTTTCCTTGCACGGATTCATTATTCAAATGCATTTGGTGAACAGTCTTTCAGTCCACTGCCTCATGGGTCAGTTGTGAATATCCTGAGCAGAAGCTGTGTCTGCCCATATTTCTAGTGCTGTCCCCAGGAAGCAGTGAGGTTGCCAGGCTGTCTTCTCTGGAATTGGTGGCTAATGGCCTTGAAAGTTCATCAAGCAGCAGAATTCTTCCTAATTTTGCAAGGTCTCCCACAAGGCATGCCCAAACTCTCAGCCTGCTCCACCATGTGGGACACAACTAGTGGGTTTGTCCCCAGACTCACTGCATGGGCTAAACCCAAAAGCCATGCACTGGGTTCACTGGTTCCTGATAGCAGTGCCTTTTTGAGGAGAGCCACTCACATAAATGATTTAGCCAGCTTTGCGAAATGCATTGTGTTCTTAACATCAGTGACATTAGCAATTCATTGCATTTCATTTTATCCTCTTTAGGGTGAGAGAATACTGTTGTAAATTGAATTAATGCTTGGTTTTCCTTTGAAATAGTAATACCAAATAAATAATTTAGTCCATGCAAAGAGGAAAAAAAAAAAAGATAACAGAAAGAATTTGAAGTCAGCTCTAATATGCATTACAAAAAGGGGTGTTTATTTCAGCATTCCTAACTCCGAAAATGTTTTGTGGACTTAATTCCAAAGAAATTAAAACTTTTGTCCACAGTAAAAATGTAGCGTTAAAGATACAAAAAGTTTATGCTGTTAAAGCAATGTACCATTTAGCCTTCAGTTACAGCATTGGGAAGACAGGAATATTGCTGTGCAGTGGACTGGAGAGAACTTGAATTAGTTCAGTCAATTAAGTCATGATTAATTTATGTTAGATCTTGTTCTCTTGAGTCTATAAAAACAAAGACTTTAGTTAACTGGCAGCATTTGGTTTAATAAAAGTAAAGTCTTTAAAGATGACTTCAGGAGGGGAGAAAAACATTGCTGACAAAATCAATAGACAGCAAGATTCCTGTTTAATTTGTGCCAATGCAAGTTAAAATAACTTCAGAGACTAATACAAAAGGGATGCTCCCCTCAAATGGAGAACCATATTCTCCAGATCTCGATTAGTGCTGCTAATCCAACAGCTGCACTGCTACGTGTGACAAATCTCAAATGCAGAAAGCTCCCACATCTTTTTTTCACCATTTCTCTGACTTTCCTGTTGGGTTGTCTGTGTCCTGATTTGAGCAGAGAAAGATGAGTTTCAGTGCTAAAATCACACTAACACAACCCTACAGCTGTAGCAAGGCTGCAATTATCCTAATGATCCCTCTCTAATGCAGGTAAATGCATTCTGCACATTTAATTATCCTAAAGCACAAAGAGAAGTTTCTGGGAGCTAGCTACCATCTTGGTGATTGCTAGACCCACGCAGATGAAAATCTGATTTGTTTCTCTATAAGCATGGAAAAGATATATATGTGTGCATGTATGCATATATATTTACATATCAATGACAGTACCAATACAGATCTCAATGTATCAGGTAAGGACACAGGAATTATGCTGGAAGTGGGCATCAAATCAGATGCCAAGTCCATTCTCCACACTTAATCATCTCAGAGCTGGGCATGACATGTACGCCAGTTCTCCCCACAGTGCACAGGTCACCTCCTCAGGTACCAGGGCACCCATCAGTTTCTGGAGGCATGTCCAAGAGGTTGGCCACTGCCTAGTGCAACAGGCACCACCCCAGGATTGTTTCCCAAAGGCACATCCAAAGCAGAGCACAGCACCACGGTGTGTTGGAGAACCATCAGAGAAGTCTGTCTTCCACTTGACAGCCCAGAGAGGTGACATGAAAACTCTACTAACAGATTGTTCAGAAACACAGAACTTTGATTCCAATTGAAATCAACAGGAGTTGAACTCATATGCATACATAACTAAAATCCTCCCCCATGTAGTCGGACACAGTCTTTAGGCTGTTAGACCTTCAGCAAGTCCATTGCTTCTATGGGATTAGCGCATAAGATTCAGTACAATCCTTTGTCATGAGATGTTCCATCATTATGATGTGAATCATTAAATATCTTTGTATTTAATTGCTACCATTTTGGGTCCACTTTCAAATCAGCCAGTGAGCAGCAGCACAGGATTAAATAAACTGAGCAGTCTTAAATCTGCACCTGTGCTCCAACAAACCCAGATTCATGGCATGACTCAGGATTTTTCATGCTGGCTATTGTTATGCTCTTGATTAGGGTCCTGCCTCCCTCCTGAGACTAGATGAAGTATCTGCCCCCAAGAAACAAGAAGGGGAAAGAAGCATCTTCCATGATATTTACTGCACTAGTGCTTGTGCTATTCCTTGTGAATTCCACACTTGTAGCGGGAACTGAGCCCCATCACCCTGTGTACGCCAGGCATGGAGGAAGCATCTTCACAACGTCTCTCCTTTCAGCTGCTGGCATGGAAGATTTCCTCCCTGAAAGTCAGTGAGCAGAAAATGATGCAGTAGCTCAAACTATGTTATTTTTTCAGCAGCAGCTGTCACAATTTCCAGTGGTTCAGAAATTCATCAACCTTTTTTGCACAGTACATTCAAGCATGAGGCAAACTGCTCCATAGCACCAAACAGGTGCCTAAAACAGCATGAGGGCTGAAGAGATGAAACAACTAGAAGTGGCAAATTCTCAGGCTGAAAGATTTCCATGTCAGAAGAACAGCACAATGAGCTTTGGCTCGTTCACAAAGACTTGAAAGAAAACATAAGCAGGAGCTAAAACACAAGCTGGCCGAGAGAGGGAAATCAGGCTGTCATCAGCAGAGAGATGGTGACAGAGTCAACAAGTTTGCAAGGCCACGTGTGCCAAGACAAGCAGGAAGCTGGAGGGTAATCTGGTGATCAGTCTCCTGTTGTATTCTTGGGTTTTGGCATTGGTGAGAAAATC
>NW_009944971.1:34010-57294 GCF_000696875.1 Nestor notabilis | reverse complement strand
AGTGGAAATTTCCTGCTTTGTCCCACACCTGTGTTTACCCACCCTACTTTGGGAAGTCTTGTCCCTTTTTGTGGTATCAATAAACGTTTGGGAAATGTGCAACAGCACACCAAATTCTGCAGTATCAGATAGGATATCTGCTCCTCTAACTCAGATTAGCTTCATTACCATTATCCTGAGGGCACCAATAGGGCTTAGTGGCCCTGACCAGCCTCACTGGGACCCTCACCCAAGCACACTTTGCTTGGGCCCTCAGACCTTGCTGGAGCTGCTCCCTAGGTGTGCCCATAGCCAGCCTTGTCTCCTTGCTTATGGACTGGACTTCCTCAGAGGTTGTTGTAGTTTTTCTGCAGCCTCATCTCCCCTGTCAGCACCATGTCTCTATCCTACAAACACTGTGATTTATGCAACATGTCACACCTCCAGCTGATTCCTCACCAGTTTTTTTCCTTATCATGGGGAAAGCAACAGCCGTGCTGAGGTGCACCTCTACTACCTGCCTCATATCTCTGCGGAGACAAGCTGGATTCCTCAAGTAAAGATCCTAAATATCCTCCAGCTTCCTCTCCTCATATCAGCTCAGGCAGTGTTCGGCTATCAGAATTACAGGAGCCTGAAAATGGTGTTCTCCTCTGCAGTGTCTCCAATAAATCGTTAGCTAGTAGGAGGTTAATGGCAGGTCATTGCTATTCCGGCTGAGTGAGGAAGAAGCGAGCACTTTCCCTGGGTTTAGGGAAGAACAACGTGCTCGGGCCATTCCTGCACAGCGACTGCAGAGCCCTGCACACCGCCAGTTGCTGATGACTTCTCCTGGCCCCGCAAATGCAAATGATTTTCCTTCCAGGAGCCACAGGCACAGCTTCCCTGCACAGCAGAGATGCTCAAGGCAGCAGACAATATGATAGAGGTGAAAAAAATATGGTGTGGTGTCAAAGCAGCTGGGCTGACCCCTCGCCATGTACACCTCCCCATGTCTGCTCAGCCCCATGGAAATGCCCAGATTACCTCCTGGCTGCAGGAGAGGAGCTTCTGCTTGAAGGTGGTTGACCACAGAGCAATAAAGAATAATTCAAATAGTTAAAATAAAGGGTCTATATGTCCTGTTAGTGTGTCAGGCTTTAAAAACCTGAACGTTTAACTCAGTTATTCTCAAAGCATTTCATTCTTCAGAAGCAGTGGCTGGAGGACTGCTATCTATTTCAAGTTATCTGGACATGCAGGGCATTTAGTTCTGTGTCATATTAGAGATAGATACAGTATGAGATATCAATTATACACCCAGAGGGAGAGGAAGCAAACCAAAGAAGCTGAGTAATTTGAAATGTAATGCCAGAGAGGTGAGGTTTTTAGGAAAAAGCTGAGTGTCTGCTTGCACACTTTCTTTGTGGGATTTCGGGCTACAAGCCCAAGGCTGGAGTACCCAGGTCCCAGCTGGGGATGCTGAGAAACTTGCAGTATCCCCAGCCAGCAGCAGGATTCTTTATAAATGCCTTTGGGCATTCTTTTTTTCTGTATATGTGTTTGGGCATTTACGTTTGCCAGCTTAGAAGATCCCAGACATGGGCAGCAAACCTGTACTGAACATGTGCTGCCATGGTTGGTCCCCATCCCATGCCTGTCCCACTGTCTCTCTCACCTGCCTCTGACTGCACAGCTGAGTCATCAGGATAAACACAACCAGGTTCCCTCCTATTTGCTCACATTAACAGTTTATTTGTTACCAAAGCATGTTTACACTCCCTGCACTAAAATCAGTACTTCCCACCTGTGTCTACACAACAGTCTGGTTTTGGAAATAACTGTAAAGAAATTCAGTCTAAACAAATTAAAATCTAAACAAAGTAGTGTTTTCTTCCCAAAGGTATAGCATAAATCATCTTTATCTGTTTATACACTAGGCCTTACGTAAGGACTTACAAACATCAACACTTAGCAACTACTTCCTCCTGCTGAGTCTCCCACCTCACTCATCCCTCATTACAAAAATCTCCTTTCCAAAGTGATGTGTCTGAATCACAGTACTAAGCTATTTTCTAGCACATTTGAGCTTCTCTGCACCACCCTGTATTTGAGTCCTTCTTAAAGCTCCAGGGAGTCTGAACCAAGGGTGCTTTCATGTCTGTGAAATTCAGATCTGTGCTTTCAGAGATGGTTAAATATATTCCTTTATTTTCTTGGGGCACCACTGCTCTCCATGCTTATGGTAGAAACGTTTTGCACCCCTAAAGAACTGGGCTAGGAGGAGAATAAGCCAGGTGCTGTACAAAACACAAAAAAAAAAGTTGTTTTTTTTCCAAACACAAGGATAAAGCAAGGTGGACACAGGCAGAGAAAACGGTTTCACCCTCTTGTAATAGGGTTTCTCCTTTTGCATGGTGGCGCCTCCGCTCTACCCAAAACACACAAAGCCTGAACAGCACTACCAAAACACAATATTTAAAGGTCAGCAGCTGGGGAAAGGAGTTGTTATTAAGCACACAATTAAATGCAAAACATAACAGTGGCCTTCAGGGCTTGCAGAGATGCTGGTTCTTCCATGACAAAAAAAAAAAAATCACAAGCCTCACTATGCCCCACTGCGGAGTAGCAGAGATGGGGAGAACAGGCTGGGTGTAAAAGAGACTCACTCCTCCACCACAGCAAAGCATCATTCATCTCCAGCGCACAGGAATTGCTGGTGGCAGCTCATGTACAAAATTTAGTGTGGAAGCAATAAACAAAAGCCTGATACCTTCAATGTGAAACCAAATCCTCAAGGATGCCCTGACTTGCTGATTTTACTAACTTCTCAGGCTCGTTAGAACAAAGCTGTACTCAGGGGAGAGGGGTACAATTGCACGCAGGTAATAAATCACAGCTCTGACAAACTTCCCAGGTCTTAAAGAGCGATGCAGGAGTGCCAGCAGCAGAAACCTCACTGCGTCTTAGCCAGGAGCTTGAGCAACAAGGCACAGGGAATTTTACTGCAAAGACTTTGATGTCTATAAGCTTTCTATATGCAAGACTGTTATACACTTGCACCAAAATTTGAAGCAGGTTTTTCTCCTCTCTCATCTCTAGTCTTTGCCTCTCAGTCAAAACTTTGACATAGAATGAAAAATTCTAGTGGTTTTGAAACAAAATGTCTTGCAGATGCACATGGTCCAGTGTCACCAGTGCAGTAATTAAGGATAAGTAATTTCAAATAGTTCACTGTCTCTCTGTTCTCACAGTCCCATCCTCTGTCAGCACTGTTGGTGGGATTATCTATCACAGGAAAAGCCATCCTGGATCAGACCCAAAACTGGAGACATCTAATGCAAGTTCCTGTCCCTGAAAACAGAGGGTTAGGTAATGACTGGATGCAATAGAGCACATAGAGAGTGTCCCTGTTTCTGGCCATCTCCTCCAGTAATATTCAATCAGTATCCTTAAGAAAACATGTTTGAGGTCCACAATATTTCCTCTCTACATGTCTTTTGACTTCATCTATCTAAAAAGAAATTTAAAGACGAATCTACTTATTCCCCAACATCAGCCTTCACCAAGTACCTACTCAGATTGTTTCACACCAGCCTTTTCTCCTGGCCTCTTCTCTTTCTGCTTGGTTCAGTCTACCAGCCCATTCCTCCCACAGGGAGGTGTCCTTGCTTCTCACACCACCTATTTCCTTCAAATGAAGTTGTGATCTCTGCTTGTGAAAAGTGATGATACATGTGAAACAGCCAGCAAAAAAAGGCAGAGAGCACAAGGCCAAATTGGTGCCTTTATTAACCTGCATTTGCCCCATGCCCCAGGAGTTACAGCTGGAGGTCCCACCAAGGATTCAGCTCCACCTGAGGTGCCCTCTAGATTCACCTTCCATCAGCAGAGTGAAATGGGCATCTCTAGGATGGGTTTAATCATAGCTTCGCATACAACTGCAAGAGACTGCTGCTCTCTGAGACCTACCTAAGGTGCCCAAGATGAACCCTTGCCCCTTAATGACACAAGTAGCTCATATATTTCGCAGCTGCAAAGCCATAGGCCAAACTGAGTAGGCATTGCCACAGGGACAGCCTCCTTCATGCCAAATTATTTTTGAGAGGGACTCTTCATTAGGGACTGTAGTGACAGGACAAGGGGTAATAGGTTCAAACTTAAACAGGGGAAGTTCAGGTTAGATATAAGGAAGAAGTCCTTTACTATGAGGGTGGTGAGGCACTGGAACAGGCTGCCCAGAGAAGTGGTAAATGCTCCATATCTGGCAAGTGTTCAGGGCCAGGTTGGACAGAGTCTTAGGGGACATAGTTTAGTGTGTGGAGTCCCTGCCTATGGCAGGGGGGTTGGAACTAGATGATCTTAAGGTCATTTCCAACCCTAACTATTCTATGATTCTATGATTCTCAGTCAGACCCTAAGAGATACAGCATAGAAGAGAGATGCTGCACATTCAAACCAGCTTGTTCTACCACTTTTCTTTTTCCCCCATATAAAAGGTTAAGAGCAATTACTAAGATGCAAGACCTGCAGCTCAATGTCATCTTATGACAACCTTCAGGTCTCCAGCAAGACATCTAGACAGTTACTGGCCCCGTGCTTGGAAGAGGTTTGCTGCTTTATAATAAGATTGATGTGACTCAAGATGTCCAGGGTGAAATGCAGCCATGTTTGCCTCTTTGCAGTAATACCAATGCAAAGTATTTATGCTTTGCTCTCTACTTTGCTACCATTGAACTCCAGAAGCCGCTTACAGGATAGTCTCATTGACAGCAGAAACCGAGTGATGGAATTATGTTTAATGAAAGTATATGGGCTATTAAACAAAAGGATACTTCCAAAATAAGATTATTTCAACTTCAAAAGTGCTTTATTTTCTCCTCTGCCATACTAAATATCAAGGTCTTTATGAAGCTAAAAGGTCTGCAATACCTGGCTACAGATATCATTTATAGCAGATGGGGGTTTTTTTGGTTAAGGTAACAGAATTGAAAAGGGGATTCACTTATTTATTTACTTATTATATGTTGTCAGGGAGAATAAGAGAAAATATGTCACCTAGTATTACTCTAGACTTGATCTATAGACTTGGTTTTTAAGAGACGGGATATTAATGTGGGGGTTTTCAAGAAAGAAAAAAAAGAGAAAGTGTGGGATAAAACAACAGCTCCAATCCTGCTCCGAGGTTTACTAACCTCACAGGAACAATTAGAAACACAACAATGTGTTAAAACCTATCTATCATGCCCAAGTTCTTGTTGCAGCTGTGTCAAAAGCTGAACGCTTGGAAAGAATTTATAAATATTCTGCATTTGGCAAATGAGGAATAATCACTTCCCATGTACATCTTTGTCCAATATCCCAAAAGCAGAAAAACAGCTTGCACAAGCTATGCTAAATAGAATACAGTGTATGCCAAATATGCAAAGTAAATTGTACTTAGGACTGCAATTCAAATTTTAATGAAGGATTTTTTTGAAAAATACATATTGCAAAGACAAAACATTAAATATTTACACAGAAGATTCGAACCTGAAACAGCAGAAACTAACAGCCAAAAGGTGCTTTGGGTTTTAAATCTTTCCAGGAAGAAAGGAAAGAAGGAAGGGTAGGAAAAGTACAGATTAATTCAATTAACCTTAAGTATTTTGTAAATATTCAGATATTTTTATTTGAAACGAATCTGGGTAATAATGGCAAATATATATCACATACTTCACAAAATAGAAGTTGCCAGTATGACCTTTGCACAGTTTGAATATGCCACAGAGTTACTACCTACCACACTGTAAACATGCTCCATAATGATGAATGTATTGCAATACAAGAAATATCACTTCTTCTATTGATATAATCATATAAAAGTCATTACAGTAAGCTATGCTCCAAATAAGGTATGCAATTTATAAAGCCGTAACAGATGCTCAACCACAATAGAAGTATTTTCCTTGAAGGGTGACAGAAAAGTGATATGCATTTCCAGATGCTGCCCTGCAGGAAATGGAAAAGCAAACTAGGGGATGAATTAATGGGTCTGTGTTACCCTAATTTTTAACACCAGATAGTGCCAGGGAATACAGGAGGCAGACGGCAGTGCCAAAGTGTGCAGGCTGATAGCGCCCAGCTTGGTACACCCAAGACCGGGTGTCTGTGAAAGGCACGTGGTCTTTGGGAGAAAGGACCACTCATCCCCACAATTCGGGATCCACACTGCTGTACTCATCTCATCTTTGTGAGCCTTTTATGAAGCCAAGGTACCTCGGGTGAGGTATAGCATCACTGGTGTTTTATTTAAGTAACAGGGAGCCCATAACTGCCTGGTTATGGTGGGGCAACACTCAATGATTTCAGTAACTGCATGAGCTTAATTGCTTTCGTACATGATGCACTGGGAGGTATGAGGCTGCCCTTCACACTCAGAGAATGGTCACCAAGTAGCCATATTTCCTAACCAACTTGACTGGCAGGTCCTTGCCAGGCTCTAGAGCCACCCAGAGAGCAATTCATACTTCCCCATCTGTCAAGGTTTTATCTTGTTCAAAATCAAAATACATTTTTGAGAAATGAAGCCTTCAGTTTCTCACTCCTCTTCCTAAATCAAAATCACCACTGCCAAACTACTAATGCTCCCAACTGCGGAGCAGCCATGCCAGCATATCATTCTCCAAACCCTGTTTGGGATCATCTTATGGCTCTACAGCATTACAGGCACTGCTAGTTAAAAAAGAGAGTTTAAGGATATTTCACCTCTCCTTAAGTGAAAGTGCACTTTCACTGGGGCACTGGCTCCCCATCTCTCCAAATGACTTCAGTTTCGTGCAGATCATAAAGTGAGTTTCCTACTCCATAAAAAAAGATCTCTTTGCTCAGGCACAAATTAAGGAAAATTAGGCTCAGTGCTGTACATTATAGTCTCCCTTTTGAACAGAAAGAATTGTTTAAAGGTTTCCATTAGAAATGATTGGTTTCTCTGTGTGGTGGAGCTAATGTTTTTTGTGAAGCTAATAAATCAACATAATGATAATTTGACAAAGATTCAAGATATCTGTAAGACTTCCTAGAAATTATAATCTATTCTTTTGGAGAAGGAGAGTATTTCAGATATCTGTTCTTTAGTTTTCTTTTCCTGCTATTCATTAGTTTCTTTCATAAGCTCTTAACCCCCTTAGTAACAAAGCAAAGCAAGAGGCACATCAGGACACATTCTTATATATATTGGCATGTATTTGTATATTTGAGGATACGCATATGATCAATCATAACTAATTAAATGAATTACAGCTCATTCAATAAATGAAAATAAAATGCAAGATAAAAATCTAACTTGCAGTCATTTCTTTCTCAGCAAATAAATCCCTTTGCATGAATATGTCCATGTGACACCCATGCACAAAAGAGGGAATTTTTAGAAATTTTTTGGCACACTAATATTAGGGCTGGTGGAGTTCACTTTCTCTAAGATAGAACACAATATTAAGTACAACACCTATGCAATTCAGGCAAACTTTTACCAAATGCCAGAAAAAATCAACGATGCTTTCCTTCTTGTATAAGAAAAGGCAGAACATAATTATCCCTCCACTTGGGTACCTATTGAGGTGGGGTTTTTTCAGTTTAGTTGTTTGGACATGATATTGAAGAGTGTCTGGATAGAAAAAGCAAAATATTAATTCCATGGAAAAGAGGCCGGGATAAGAATAAATGAAGGACAGCACTGGAAGAAGTCTTATTCATGAGAAGGATGGCTTTGGGCAAAGGCTAGAGCAAAGGATGGGGGAAAGGAGGGGTGCGTGGGATCCTCTGGGAGATGAAAGCAAGCCAGGCTTTTCCCTCCCTTAATGCAAAATTACTTCTCCAGCAGCTGCAGCTAAAAGACTCATGACATGGCAGCACCCACCATTGTTCCATGTAAGCCTTAAGCGTGGCTCTGCAATGCAGACCTTCCCACATGCCACTGACACCGGCGTCTTTGCAAGCCCACAGCATGCAGTGAATCTGCTCAGGACATCAGGTGCTCCCTGACAAGTTTTAGCAAAGTCAAGAGTCCTTCAGCATGGGTGATATAGCTGCAGATCTTCACACTAGACCTTGTTAACTGAAATGGCTTGTCACAGAGATCACCTTCCCTGTGTGCCATATGGAGAAGGAAACTGTTCTTCACAATTATGTTGCCCTCCAGATCACCTCCTCCAGGATGGGCAAAAGGAACATTTCACCCCAACGAACCTCTGCTTCACCACTTGGTTTTGTTCACTAATTATATTTGTAGTCAGCTTCTGACCAAAAATGTCTGTCTATGCAAACACTATGCAGGAAAGAAAAATAGCTATACATAAAGTAGGATTAAATTCAGTGCTTTACAGAGAAGCAAAATGCTATCTCAGACCCCATCAAACACAGTCCATAAGCAATATGATGCTTCTTACTACCACCCCTCTGTGTACATGCATCTGGGTGTTTGCAAGACTTCGATACCCACAGCAAGAAATGCTCTCAGTTGTCAATGCATTTTTTCCCTCAAGCATAATTAACCTCACTGTCCTTTCATTTACAACAACACTGAAGTCAGAGATGGGCTGCTGGAGCTCAGCAGCAAAAGATTGTGTTTATCTGTGATCCAGGCACCCAGGATATTATTTCTGTGATTATTCTAAATCTCTATCTTCATTCATACAAGTGATTTGCAAAGATGGGGTGGACACCAGTATGAAGATTGCTAAAAATTGAGCTATAGCTCCAGTTTACAAAATGATGCAGAGCTACAGCTATGTCTCCTGCTGTGAGAAAGTCAAGTAATTTAGCATTTTCTCCACTGAAATTGGAATAATAAGTCAGAATCTCAACTTTGCAGTGAAACGAAATACTCTGAAATAGTTTGGTGGTGTCCTTACACCTCTGTTTTGATGAGGTCAGAACATTTCTTGTAGGTCAAAATTTTTAAAGCTTCATTTCATTCCTCTTTTTGCCCTGGCTTTATCATTTTGACTTTCACATAATGCACAGAATCCCTGAAGACTTAAAATAACAGAGTTGAAGTAAAGCATCCTGATGATGCCCTTTGGCATTCTCACAGAATAAGAATTTAAAAACACAGCGTCAGAAAATCCTCCATCAGAAAACTGCCAGCCCAGCCCTGCTCACCAGCAGCAACTCCCAGTATCATTCCCTCAGCTTTACTCGTCTACTACTGTGGGCCTGGCATTCTCTTGAAAAATTACTCCCACTAAAGAGTTTCAGCTTTTTAATCCACAGCACTGAATACAGCTTTTTAATGCACAGCACTGAAACACAGTCCAACAAAGAAAAATCATCTGTGCAAAGAGCAGGTCTAAATAAAAGCAATCAATTACTTCCCTTGTACTTCACAGCATAGATGTCAAAGCAGCACTAACAAGCTCTTAGTATGGTATAAAAAAATAAAAAACACCATACACTAAGAAAATTACAGCAGCAACACAAAACCTGGCTGCAAATCAATTTAAAGTTATAAATCCTTGCCTCATGTATTCCCCACATTATGGTTTAACTCCAGCCAGCAACCAAGACCTACCCAGCCACTTGCTCACTCCTCACCAGTGAAATGGGAGAGCATAGAAAAGGTAAAAGTGAGAAAACTTGGATTTTCTCAACTTTGGGTTGAGATAAAGACAGTTCAATAGGTAAAGCAAAAGCCACGCACACAAGCAAAGCAAAACGAGGAATCTATTCACCACTTCCCATTGGCAGGCTGGTGTTCAGCCATCTCTAGGACAGTGGAGTATTCACCACATGAAGAATAAAACTTAAAAATATTCATGTTTTTTCAAAATTCTTCATTACAGCCACATCACAAGGTCATTTTTTGAGAGAAATGCTGAAGAAGCAAGTGCCAGAGATAAGATAAAGAGAAAAAATGGGAAGTTAGTCTATATTTTATGCTGCCATATTTTATGCCTTAATACTACACTATACAGCTGAATTCTGTTTCCATGCTTCCAGAGGTTCACTCAGGTGCCAAGAACACATGAAGGCTAACCCTCCTGCCTCTGTTTTATCACGCCGGACCACCTCATTTCCACCAATGTGGCCCAGTTAAGATCAACCAATTTTCTGGAGCTGCCTAAAGCCCAGTCTGAGTGTGGTGGCACCAGAGATGGTACAAAGCAGCCCAAAAAGCCCCTCCAACAGAGCAAGGTCTTCTTTCTTTAGCTGAAAATAGGGATAAGGGCTGGAAGAGACCATCAGGATCACTCAATTTTCCTGCCATCCAGGCCACATATTTAGTGTAGAAGGAAAATCGGTATCCAGCAGTGAGGAGGTTCTTGTTCTCCATATAGCAGTGCTTAGTAGTGTAAAACCATCCACCAAGTGGAGCGAAACAAAGATCTGGAAACAAGCAGGACCAGTGGTGGCAGCTTAAAGGGTTTGGGTTAAGAGCCCCCTTCAAGCCTGGCACAGGCCCTGCAGCTCTGAAGATGACACCATGACCAGGACCACCGGCAATGCTGATGGGAAGGAGATGCACAAGAACAAAGCTATTTTTTACAACAGCCAGCCCAGGGGCTGAGAGAAGTTTGCAGATTAAGAAAGGTTTGATGTTCAAACAAGATTATTGTTAATTATCTTTGATCAAAAACAATTTAAGGGGGACTTACAACACGCCAAGAGCTGGAGGCTTAGTGCAGAACTACATCTGTAGAGGGGAGAGGGCTCATCCCACCTGTGGGTCCTGCGCCCTTTATGTTCAGAAAGGTATTCCAGCCCTGTTCAGCCTTCCTTTTTCTGCTATGGAAAACGCTGCACATGTGTGAATTTGCAATAATCAGCCACAGACGTTATATCTAAAAACAACATAATTGTGAATCTCAGCCATGTCAGCTGCTGCTCCTGGTTTGCTTTCAGCCATTACTCTTCATTAATCCCACTGCCCTGTTCATCAGGCTGAGAACTCCTACAGAGGATTTGAATTAAGTAGGTGGTCTGCTTTAAGGATGGAGCTGTAAAACTGAATAAACTGGGGGAGTGCATTATGAGAGCAGGACCGTTGCACAACACAGCATCCCCATTTATCTGATTCAAGGTTTGTTTAGTGAGGGTTTTTTTCCAGAGACTCAGCTGTTTAATTCTTTCCCACGGGCAAACTCCGGAGGTAATGGACAAAATGTCAGGGTGAACACAGAAAAATGATGATATTTCCCAACAGAATAAATACCTTTTTTTTTCTTTTTTTTTTCCAAAAATAAATACATAGAATTAGGAATGGCTCTGCAGGCTGCAGACTGGCTCAGCCACCCAAGTGGAAACACGCTGGGAATGCTGCACAAAACCTCTTTGGGAGTCAAAAAGCAAGAGGAACAAATGGATTTGCAGTAGGAAAATCTTTCTGATGCAGCACAATTTTACAGCCACTGACTATCCATGTGGGAAGGTATAGGATAGAGGAGAGTGTTTTTATAAAGCTTCCTGTGGTCCTCCTCTGTAGACCAAAGCACTAGGGAAATAGAGTGGATGCTCTGCCTGTGCTCACACCATACACACAGTGTGGGCAACGAGGGAGGGAAAAAGGGGAGGTTATTGCCACAAGGGCTTGTGCTGCCCCAGGGCACAGATTGGGTGATTGCCCACCTTCCACCAGACCAGGTTGCTCAATGCCTTATCCAGCCTGGCCTTGAACACTGCCAGGGATGGGGCAGCCACAGCTTCTCTGGGCACCCTGTGCCAGCACCTCACCACAGCAAAAATCAACAGATCAGAAGGCTTTTTTTTTTTTCTGAACACAGTGGAAATGGCCACAGAGCAGGTCCAAAGCTGCAGCCAGCTATCATCAAAGGAAAGGGCTGTCACATTTTCTTGCTATCACATTTTCCCTGAGCTTTTGCTATGAGTTTCCCATCAGGATTGGGATGCTTATGATTAAGAGCTCTTGGTCCACCCACTCTCTTTACTCCTGGCTCTTGTACCAGAGCTCAAACACCATAAAGGAACAACATCTGAGCCTCAGCAGAAAAGAACTCTGGTAACTATGTGGTGAGGATGGGGGGAAAGGGAGAGGGTGAATGTTCTTTCCTCTCTATACAGGCAAACATATGGGAACAATGACAATGACCCCCTCCAATGTTGCTTGGCCTCTTTTACACATTGACTCCTGACTTGCTTCTTATCACACAGCCCCTTTTATAGGTCCTGCCCTTTTCAGCTCTTCTGAATCATCTGATCCCCACATTCACACCAAGTCGGTGCAGAGGGAGCCCAGATACTTGCATAGACAGTGGGAAATCACCCAAGCAGTTCTGGAGCCCAGCATAGACTTGCATAGACTCCCAATCAGTTCCGAAGCCCAGCCCCAGTGCTTGTGGCACAGAGGAGCAGGTTTTACTGGAAAAATACTTTTATATTGTAGTTGTGAATCACTGGTGAAACTTCAGCTTGGTAGGCTATTGCCTGTAAAGCAGTAATTACGTTCTTCACAATACTGGGAACCAGGCCACGATTGCCTGGTGATTAGGAGAAGTAGTTTGCAACCAAAACTGACCATTGCTCCAAATAAATTGGGTAGGTGGATACAAAGCCAAGGTTCTTCTGGGTAATCTTAATGAGGATGCAGTTACAGCAGGTGAAAGTAGGAATTTCATTCTCCAAGAGCATTTCATTTTCCAAGGATAGCAGACCACAGAGCTGCCTTCTAGATAAGGAAGCCAATGCAATTGTCCAGGGGATGGATTTCTGAGGGATCAGGGATCTGACTAAGAGAAAGCATGGGCAAAAAGTGAAAGAAACCCTGAGCCACAAGGCCAGATGATGAATGATTCAAAAACTACCTGTTAAAAGCCCAGAAGATTTGTTTATCTGCTGTGCCTGAGAGTAATACAATGATGTCACTTCAACTCAGAGGAAACAAGCTACATTAGCAGAAAAAAAAAAAAATCCTTGTTATTTGTGACTGTCCAGCACATCTGGCCTCATTGCTCGGTTCTACCTTCACTTTTACTTTGTAAGATCTAACACTGCAAACTGCTTAACAAGGTTTCCATTCCTTTCAAATTCGCAGTCTGTGGTGCGCAAGAGTCAGATCAAGGTCTCATGACCCTTGCAGTTACGCACCAGCACACCTTGGCCAGGCTCTGGTTTTGCAGTCGCACATGCTCTCCCAGTACTCTGGCAGCAGCCAGGAGTTATTGTTGAGCATGAAGTACCTGCAATTTAAAAATTACAAACTGAAGAGTAAGTACTATGCTGTCAGAAGAGAGTAATTTAAAATACATTGCAAAGCATCCGTGTTGTACTGTCTTGTCACGCTACTCATTGGAATTAAATAACTATTTTTATTCCATAGATCATGTATTATTTTACTAAACCTTTCTGTAAATGAGCCTTTACAAATTCACAGAGAGGTCTTATCTTCATTCATTTAATTAAAAAGAAACAATTTAATGTTATGGCAAACAACAGACACCTAGCAAAGGAGTTCACTTACGTGAAGACAGAGACTAATTGGAAACCTCTCCTTCCAGCCATGCTTTGCACTGCTAATCAGGATCATAACTCCATACAAGCATAGCTACAGATGAAGAGTGGATGTGGGATCAGGGCACAAAAGGTTAATTAAAACACTCAGACAAGAACGAGGAAAATGACTGTATAGTAACCCCAGAACTACCTTCAGCTGTACAGGATATTCTACAGCTGGTCTTTGCTAAATGAAACACTATTTTTACATTACCACAAATGACATTTGCTTTGTTCACTGCAGGATTTGCTGCACTACTATCATCTTTCCGTTCCAGATTTCTCTGGACTTTCTCTGAATTCCTTGCAGTGCCTTTTGTATTTTCCCTTTTTTTGGCTGAGTTTTGCTGAGCTGAATCACTGCAGGGACTATGCCAGCCGCTCACTTCGCGTTTATGGCTACGTGCCTCCTGCTAAGGACACTGAGCATATTTTGAGATCCTCTTCCAAAAGCCCTAACCAGCTGTCATCTCTGCATTTCTCTTCTGCAACCAATCTCCACCTCTACCTCCAGACACACAAACTCTCAGACAATCTGTTATAAAACTGTCGCTCACTCCTCTGCTGCACAGTCCCCATCTCAGGAAGATGCCACAGAGATGAAAAAACTTTTGTGTCTTTTTGTTTGTTTGGTTGGTTGGTTTGGATTTCTTTTTTCTTTGTTTCTTCACTTTTGTATTTTCTTCCCCACCCCCCTTTTTTTTTTTTTTTTTTTTTTTAATGCTAAAACCTGTGCAGAAAGCCTGTGACACTCTGGGCTCTCTGCTAACAAAGGGTCCACAATGTTCTCACCATGCCAGACCAGTGCAAGGCACCAGGGAAGGACTGCACTGTCCTTGTATGGCTGTGTAGGAGTCACTTCCAGATGTTTCTCTTTGGGGATCTCCTTTTTTTGACCATTCTGAGCACTAAGTTTGGAAGCATAAAACATAAGCCTTGTCCTAACTGAGCAGTTCCAAAACACAAACCTAAAGTGTTTCAGGCTGCCAAAAATCAAGTATTCCATAAGCCACCATTGAATATTGAGATTTAGTCATTCCCAGGGTACTGACACCCTACCTAAACCCTATAGGAATGGGACTTTCCTGCAGTATGTTAATTATGGCATCACTTTTATTGTATCACATGAAGTCTCCTTTGTATTGGTACAAACTCAATCCAACAACCAGAATTTTTTTCCTTACTTTAAGCTATAAACAGACTTTATTTTTTTTATTAAAACTGTATGTTGCAATTTGTTGTTAAGCAGGACCTCCCCACTAGACCACATGTAAACAATGTTAAAAAATCCCAATGTATCTAAAAATCCCAGTGTAGTTTTCAGAAAGAGTGAGAGTCTCTGTGGGATCCCTTCAGCCAGATGGAGGCAGCTACCATGTACCAGTGAGATAGGAACAAGTCTCTTCCAGCTCCACCTGGAGCAGGCATCTGAAGCAGATCAGGTGAATCGTAACCAAAAAACACCTGTTTTTTGCCACTGGCACAAAAGGAGCTGGGACCACCACAGTGTGGTGAGGAATTCTGCAGCTCACTGTTCAGCTCAATACATCTATACTCTGGGACATATTACTGCTGCTGAACGAAAGCACTAAAACAGACTGGTCCCCAGGTCCACATGGAGCAGCAGGGCTGCACTGAACCTGCCTTCCACAGGATGCTCACGCACCATCAACTGCACCAGTCCAAAGGATTTTTCCTTGTGCTATGCCACCACATCAGCCAGGAAACAGTAACAAAACCAGAAAAACATCCAAATACCATGTAAATGGTTCCCTCAGCTCCTACTTTCCAGTAACAACTAACTGGGTATGCTGAAATAATTATAGACTTTACTGAAACATCCAAGGGATGTGTGACAGGGCCATAGGCGGAGCATGGAGTGACACAGAACAGATTCCAAGAGCAGAAGGAAAGCCCACGAAAAGCAAAAGCATCTAGATCCTAAAGCTCAGAGGGGGTTCAAGCCATCAGGGACCCCCACAAGCCAGGCTGAGGAGCAGCAGTTTGGCTTTCACTCCCCTGCAGCACCAGTAACCTTCCCTTCCCAAGTCCTGCTTCCCACAAAACACTGAGCAACAGACAGAAAAAACCTTTTGCCTTTCTTGGCTTGTCAATGCTGTGAGCGCTTCTCCATTTGTCAGGATTTAAAGTTAATCAAAAGATTTTACTCTCTTTTATTACTTTAAATCACAGAATCTTTTTACAGCCAGCTGCTTCTTTTGGGATAGGAAAAAGAAATGAACCTTCCAACACATTCTTTTCATTCTGATCTTTCCTGATCGATACAAATCCTCTCAATCCTAACACCTGTCTGTTGTGAACAATTCATCGCATTCATCATTAAGGCTACATCTTACGACATCAACCTAGTTATCCCAGCTGACTTCCTCAACTTTATCAAAACCAAACCAACCTGTCAAATATATCACAGGCATGGTCCTATGCCAGGGCAAGTCTGAAAAATTAGCTGGTTGAGGTGTTCAGGAGATAAATAGATACATTATTTTTTGGTGAACATTTGAACCTCCCTTTTGTTGTCAGAAATCCAAAGCCTTTTCCAGTAGGTATACTGTTGTTTCTCCAGTCTGCTGGTTAGGAGGACAATAATGTCCCTGACAACTTTGGTACCATTTGAGTAGCAAATACAGGTTATAAAAGGCAATCTCTGAGTGAATTAAGGGGCCGTGGCAATGCAGAGGCTACAGATCAGCTTCTAAATAATTTCAAACAATGACTTTGGTACTTATGGGGAGTGTGGTTGAACAGGTGTCTCTAAACACATCCGTCCTCACCTCCCACAGTAGGTAAATAAATCCTACTTTGGCAGTAGAAAGAAGGGGGCCTGAAATAGCCTCCTGTACCTCCTCATCAGTGGTCTGATAATGACTTCTGTAGAGACCTGCAATTATTTCTGTCTTGTTCACAGTTGTCCCTTTAGCAAAACCTAATATACAGATCGTGTAAATCAATCCCGATAGATCACAAGCCACATGAGATCATGCAGCAAATTGGTATAAGAACTGGGATTAGAGCTTTTGTTCTCCCACTCGCATATCTAAGAGTACATGAATGCAGAGGATCTAGATCAAGCACACTTTTTAAGGAGAGCAGGATCGTGATGGTCACATTAGTTCTTCACCTTTCATTTGTATTTCATGCGTGCTTTCCTTTCATTAAAAACGGCTCTGGCATTTTCTTCAACTAACAAAAGTTGTCTTCATTAATAACATAGGCATATTCATGAAGTATCAACAAATGCTACTTCCTTCATTATTGTCAGTATTGTTTGTTTCTTTTATATGAAAATGTCCATAATTGGCAATATTTCCATAAATTAGTTGATATCATACTAACAAAATGTTACAACTTGGCACAAATGAAAATATCTATGACTACAAAGTCTCAATTCATCTTGAATTCATCAGTGGATTATAAAAATTCACTGTTAACTTTCTGGGCTTTTTCCTTCATAAATGCCCAAAGACAAAAAATAATTACCATAAAATGCAAACATGGCTCCCAGAGGTAACCAGCACAAGGGTTATTTATCAGCTAATAGGGTATCTTAGTATTTGATATCATGCAAATCCCTCCTTATTATGGAGATTTAATTTACACCTTTTATTTCTTTTTCTTTTGGTAATGCTTTACTAAATCCATTTCAGATGCTAAATGTTATCTGTTATCAGAGTAATTGTGCCTCTTATTTATTTCTTTCTGGACATGTGACATTGCGAAGAAAATAGCTTATCACTTAATTATGTGCATGATCCAGGGGGTTGCAATGCTTTCCTGAAATCCAAAAGCCATATTAAATAACAGTTTCTACAAGTGATAACCATTCTTGGGCATTTTGATGATGGTGCTGAGGATTTCTGCAGCTCGACAGTTCTCAACCCACCTTCCAGCAGTCCAAAAATCACAGGCTGTGAGTTCTCCTTCCCTTGGAGAAGATGCAAAATCTATGTTCTCCCCTTGCTGACGACATTAACCCCTCCCAGCTGCACATCAGTAATCCCCTTGACATCAGCTGTGGGACTCCCAAAACCCCCAGCAAACTCCTGCAATTGGATAGCTCAGATTCATTTACACTGAAAGGTTGAAATGAGAGAAAAGGTATGCAAACAATCATCTCAGCATGGACTGCCAAAACCAATTGAAAGATTATCAGGGTCTTGCACTGGCTGATGGAATGGACGTTTCTTTCTTCCCCATTTCTTTACAGGGAACATTTGGAAAACAGAAAACAGGACAATTCAGCATTAATCAAAAAAATTCAGCTTTGTCTTACAGCATGTGGCAAGCCTTGCAAAACCCTCACTGATTTCCTCTGAGACAGAAATCCCCTATGAGCAAATGCTGCACAGTCTGATCACTGTTACATCCAAACCACTGCCAATATGTCAGTTGCAAAGACCTAGCCTAACTTCCACTCAGCCCAAAACCCCTAGGAGAAAACAAGTTCCATGGGATCTGCCCAAGTCAAGCAGAGCTAACTCACAAACATCTGCAGGATCTTCGGGTCCAGCTTTGCTGCAGGCTTAGGCAGCACATGATATTATGAACCATGGAGGGCAGTCTTTCCAGAGTCCAATATGCAACCCAGCTTACAGTTCACAAACAATGCAAGGAAGTTCAGGCTGTAGATGAAACTGTTCCCGGTGTAGCTCCTCCCCAGCTTCTCCCAATCATATGTATCCAACATTTCCTGCTGTCACCTGGAACCTCCACACAGAATCTGCCAATAGAGAAATCAAATGTCCGTGGGTAGTACACACCACAAACAGTTATGTCTTTCCCAGTACAAAGCTAGGGCAGATTACACAGCTATTTCTAGTCCTTGACCAGAATTAGCTACAGACATAGGCAGTATATGCTCACCATCAGCCATTTTCTAGCTGTGGTGCAGATGCTTGGACCATATTGTTGTCAGTACAGTTCCCCATCCTGATACTGTATCCTAATGAAGCATTTAACACATCAATTTGCAGTGTGGATGGGCTGACATCTTCATAAGGAGCAATGCTGAACACCACGGTGTCTGAAACACCAGCCGGTGTGCTGACTTGCTGCTCAAAGAGGGGTTTCTTTTCTATTTTCTCAACAAAAGAGATGGAGCACCTCCCACGAAGCTCTTGGGACTGCACTTGCCACATCCCCAGGGTGTTTGACACATACCTTCAAGCCCTCACCAGCAGCATGTGGCAGATCAAGGCTGCCATGTTTGCCCTTGAAAATTCTCTTTTAACAGCCATCTTCAGCAAACCATCACAGGTATGAAAAGGCTTTGCTGATGCTTCAGTTTTCTTCAGCTGATGCTTCAGTTCTCTTCAGCTGAAGGTCATTTTGCCACTTGCATTGAGAAGAAATGTGCCTATGGGCTTAACATCAAGAATAGAGGTCACGACTCCTGGATTTCTATTTCCAGCTCTTACAGAAATTCAGGGTATGCCCTAAACAAGTCATTTGGACCTAATTGTCTGAGAGCCCGCACAGGGTCCAAGAGACTTGCGGAGGCTCAGCACTTCTGAAAATCATAACCTTGCTTTGTGCCTCAGTTAATCCAGCTGAACAAGGGCATTTTGCTGCCTCAGCAGGAGCACAGAGAGCCTTTTCAAGGCTTATAAAGCTCCAAGATGATCTTTAAAATAAGAGGTGGTCTAGAAGTGCAAAGCAGTGCTTGGAGCAGTCACACTTGCACACTATACAACCTCCTCAGCAGCTTTTCCACACGCTTTCACCCTCAGCTTTGCTCTCTAACACCAACCACAAAGCCGTAACATGGTAGCTGCAATCACAAAACACTAATGGTAACTCTGTTTATGTTTTTCTGCTTAAAAAAACAGGCAAGTGCTTTTTAATCATGAATGAATATTCATGTCAAATACGGAAGAGTGCCTAGAATCTGTGGGTATAATTTTTACAAGATGACAAAGAAAACCCTGTGATAGTGATTCATTTTGACACGACTGTAAGTGTATCGCCGGCAGCACCCAAGTCTGGCTTTTTGCTAATGCAGAAATGATTCATATTTTTGACATTGCTATCAGATAGAGGGATATAAACTTATGCTGCACGAGAATAAATAGCATGAGTCATTCTTTTTTCTTTTAGAGATATTTTTTCAGCGCTCTTAACCTAATTGTGCCTGTATTTCTAAAAGTAGTAGTCAGAAAGGCAGACAGAAGAATTATGTTTTCTGAAGACTTATGCTTTGCTTGTAACTCTTCCTGTGGTGAAGTGGAAATGACACAAGCATGAAACCTACAGGCAGAACAGCAGCTTCTCCTCAAATTTTGCACTTTCATTAGTTCCCCGTACATCTAATGACCTTCTATTGTTTAATATTAAAAATCAAAATATACTTAAAATACTCTAAATCTGTGACATTTATTCCAGACACCATCAGAAAACAAAAAGTCACTATATGTGAATCTCCAAAAAAGCTCTTTTGGGACTGTTGTAAAAACTCCTAAAAACTTAGAATTTTTGACAGTGGGGGGTTTTCAGGTAATGAAACAATTAGGAGATTGAGGATGGGGAGGTGTAGGTGTACAGCAGACACACAGACCTGCCCTGCTCCATTTTATAGCAGTGTAATTATGGTGCCCACTTCAGAATAAAGGTTTGGTTCAATGGCCATTAAAACAGACACCCTCAAAAACCCCTTCTCTGCATGTCCTGATGTTCAGGTGCCTCTCCTTCCCCAAAAATGCTTAAGCTGCAAGAACCAATCCTTTGCAAAGATGTACAGAGGAGCTGGAAGCATGAAACACAGGGAGTAAATCAAATCATATGCAAACTAACTAAATGACTCCTTTAGAAACTTTTTCTCCAGTCCTAAATTTCCATAACCTAGTGAACAGGAACTCATGCCAGCACTTCCATTAAAAGAGATACCACAAACAGATTTTTGATTGGGGAAGGTTTTCTTACTTTTTTTCCTTCTATTTCACTATGATCACTGTTCATAACCCACTTCTAACCTTCAGAGCACATTAATTCTCTGAATATTCTTGTGATGTAAGTGTTATTAGTCTCATTTTACGGATGAGGAAAATGAGGCAGATAGGTTAACTGACTGCCTATAGGCCCAGTTCTATAGATACATAAAGAAAGACAGAGAGAGATGTTTTACATTTATTAGTTTTAATATCCTCTTAATCCTGCAGAGTTGGACTTCTGGTAATTAAGGCAACTGGCTTTAATAAGCAGCTATGTGCAAGGTAAGGAACCCAAGCACTTGTTTAAAGCCACTATAAAACGCTTCTGAAGTAACTTTCTTGCACTGTACAGGCATGTGCAGGGTGGGAAGTTTTTACCGCTGCTCATTTTGGGTCATGGATACAAACTGCCTGGTGCTTGGGTGCTCAGGATTAGCTTCCAACAAGCTTTCTGCAGAGGATGTGGGACAGCACTGCAAACAAAACACTACAATTTCTGTCTGGGTAGCCAATGCATTTGCTACCCATTCTGTATAGTCCAAGAAAGCTATCACTAGCATAACCCTTGTTTAGAAAGGAAGAGTGAAAAGTGGCATTCAGACAGTGCAAAAACCAAAACACCAACAACAATAATAAAACAACAACAAAAACCATAAACAAACAGAAAAACTTCCTGAGCAAAGCAGCCAAAACCCCTAGGAATGACTGTTCTGGAAAAGCGCATAACCCATTTCACCTCCTCCTGTGAACTTCTTGCATGAATAACACAATACACCTGGAGAAACTTGTAGCCTGCCTCCTATCTTTATATTCACATACAAAAGCAAAGTAGGTGGTGCTTTGCCTCTTCTTAAGCATAGAAATTAAATACAGCCCTCATGTGCAGATAAGAAGAAGCTACTTGAATTCAGCAACAGACTCCTGCTGCTCCCCAGACTTCTAAAAGGATTCACACAACAAAAGCCTGACTGTCCACTGATGCTAAACAACTATTTCTGTTAAATATCTTTATTGAAGCCTGTGAAAGAAAAGTGTCTCTAATTGGGCTGCATGACAGTGTTTTAAACACACAATCCCAGTAAGATCTGAAGATATTCAGGTATAAGGAGAACATCTTCCTTCAGGGAGGTCATTCAGGGAAGCCTTTTGCACCAGACGGGGCAGCTCAACATGACCAGAGATTAAGGTATCATATAAAATCAGCGGTTTCCTGCAAACAGTCTTGAGAGCCATACTTTAATAATTACAGAGTTTCTAATACACTGCCATTTGATTTCTCAATGCAAGTTCTGAAATAAATTAATTACACAGTGCCTGACCCACAGCCTCTGGTCTAATCACCACAATGCCAGCAGTCACTTTTATTTTGAAGATGTAGTTGCCATTTGATAAGGATCCTGCTCCCCACTAATTGTCCCTTGTAATGAGCTTTCATGAAATTTAATTTCTTCAATTCATTTCTCTGATCTGACTGATTTGGACAGTCCAACACTTGGCTTTGTGACAGCATTTATTGCAAAGCCTGCTCTGCTTGGCTGTTTTCTTTTAAAAAATGAAAGTAGTAGTAATGTTCGAATGTGTATACACCATTGATGGAAACTGGAGCAAAGCCCTTTTCCACCACAACAGAAGCACCTTCCCCCATGCATTCCCACATCTTGCCTCATCTAACCCAACAGATTTAAATTGCAGTAGTCACAATGATGATATTGATTAGAACATAGTGTATTAAGCAGGTTTTTCCATCTACCTGATCATGCTGAGCACCTCGACTGCATCTCCTGAAGTGCCTTGACCACTCAATTGACCCCTGCATCAGCCTAACCCCTGCACACTCCTCATCCTATTGGTACCCACATTTAATTCACTAGACATATGAATGCAGTGCATGAAGAGTCCGAGCACTAGATTTGGTTTTACACTTTTAACTGGAGTGCAAGGCATGGCACCAATCAGGTCTGCCAGATTTCTTCTGGACCACAAGGGCAGCATGGCTGATAAGTGGGCGTGATAGCCCACCTGCCAGAATACATGATTTCTAAAGACTGTATTTGCTTGAGTGTTAAATTATTAATCCATTCTCTTCAGGTTTGTTATCAAATCATCTCAACTGTTTTGCAGTTTATTAAAAATGTCCTGCACATCTGGACTAATCAGCCACAGGAGAATCACCCAATTTGATTGTCAATAGCAATCCCAGGATATCAGCTTGGTAATCACAGCATTTTTCACCTCACCAGCTCCTGGGAAGGGTGGTTTCATCACCACTAACATAGAAAGGACTCCCAAGTGCTATAGGTACAGTCTAAGCAATTGTACTACCCTCCATAACACCAAAGCCAGCCTATTGGCATGGAAAATATGGCACAGCAGCCATCACAATCATCAGCAGTGCCCATCTAAACACCTGTCCACCCACATCTGCCTTCACAGACTGCCCCCAGCTCCTCGTCTGGACCATGAGGTATTGGACAAGACACCCTGTGGCAATACCTTTCCTACGCACCACAAAATGCCACCAAGTCTGGTATTTCATGTGCTTATATTTAAAGTCAGACAAGTCCTACAAAGACAGCAGCCTGAGACAGCACGTGCCAAGGATAAACCATCGAAAGGAGGCTTCTGCCCCTTTTCACACCTTAAACATACATTAGCACAAGGAAAATATGGAAAGGTTATAACAATACTGGAATGGTTTGACACTCTATTCCCTCATTTTCCAGCCTGAGCTGGAAGGAGAGATTTGATATAGAATGAAGAGCCTGTTCTCCATACACTATTTTTGTATTTCTATATATGTGTTTACATACACACATTACCCTTGAACTGAGAAGTTTGTAAGTAGCTTGAGAATAATCACTCACACAACATGCAGCTATTCACAGGAAAGAGGAAAA
>NW_009944971.1:25843-33979 GCF_000696875.1 Nestor notabilis | reverse complement strand
CAGGAAGGTTTAATTGTTGCCATTAGAAGTGCCTCCACCTCTCCAGAAAAATGTCTGGGGAAAGCCAGAGCCTTACCAATGGCAGCAGAATATTTCCCAGCACATTCTTGAACCTGCCACTGCCACAAGTGCAAGTCATTTAGAGGATGGAAATACTCTGACAATAAACATCCTTAAGTGGGTCATAGCCTATATGTATCTTTTCCTCTCATGAGGGGCAACCATTGTCTTTTGTTATGTCTTCTCAACTGTTTCCATACTTAAGAAAAGTTTCCTTGATACTTTGAAGAATTCATTTGTGTTAAATGCAGGTATAAGAGTTTGTCCTAATGAAATACAGGGGAAGGAGGTATTCCTGCTTGATGCATTGGTATAGAAACCAGAACACATTACAGTACACAATCCACCCCTCTGTGGGAGCTGAAAGTGCATTGCTTCTGCCATGTAGCATAGAAAGACCTTGTTCATGTTTTTGAGAGGCAATGAGTTGTCTGAGGGAATTGAAGCCTTAATGCAGAAATATTGAAAGACATTTGCTTTCCGGTTCAACTAGAAGTGCAAAGTCATGCACCTGGGGAAGAAGAGCTCCATGTACCAATAAACGCTGGATGCCATCAAAGCAGCTTGTCAGAAAAGGACCTGGGGATGCTGGTGGTCACAAGAACACACATGGTTGAACACAAGCCAGCAACATGCCATTGCTGCAAAGGGGCATAATATCCTCAGCTGCACTAGACAAAGTATTGCCAGCAGGTCAAGGAAGGTGATCTTTCCACTTTATTCAGCACTGGTGAGGCCACATCTGCAGTACTTTGTCCAGTTGTGGGTTCCTCACTGGTAGAGAGACATGGATGTACTTGAGAGAGTCCAATGAAAGGCCACAAGGATGATTAAGGGTCTGGAACATCTCTACTATGAGGAAAGGCTGAGAGACCTAGGACTGTTCAGCCAGGGTAGGGATGGCTCAGGAGGATCTTATTTATGTGTACAAATACCTGAAGAGAGAGTGGAGAGAGGTTTGTTTCAGCAGACCAGATGCAATGAGCACAAATGGAAACATAGGCGATTCCCTCTGAACATCAGGAACCACTTTTTTGTTGTGATGGGGGCTGACCAATGGAACAGGTTACCCAGGGAGGTTGTGGCTTCTCCATCCTCACAGACACTAAAAAACCCATCTAGACACAGTCCTGGGCAACTGTCTGTAGGTGACCTTACTTGAGCAGGAAGGTTGGACCAGACGACCTCCAGAGGTCCCTCCCAACCTCATCCAGATGGCAATTCTGTGATTCCACATGTTTTTGTTGGTAACATGTACACAGCAGTTATTCAGCAATAGAGTTAACATCCAGACAGCTGCACAGGGCAGGCAAATCAAGCATAGCTGGCACAAAGGAAAAGCAGTGAGGCTTAGAGAAAGCACACATAGGAGCTGCTCATGCCCTGTGCTGATGAAGGGCTACCAGCATCACACACAGCCAGTAAGTACCTACAAGTCAGAAATGTGTCATTATTTTCAATGAACAATTTAATTCATTAAACACAGCATTTCCCTTTCTGTTGCTGAATGCTCTGCGATCAAATGATGATGCTTTTAAACATGATTGCTGTTTACTATTGTACAGAAAGCCTGTTACTCCTGCACTCCACATTTCTCATTATTTTTCCCATGTGAGAATCACTTACTGGGCAGGGTTATTTTTCCCCAGCTGCAGATTTTGAGGAAAAGGATTTGTAAAGCGCCAAAGACCAGCAACTGTGAGGTAAGGATCTGTTCTAGATCTAAGGTATAATAAGAACTGCAAAAAAAATGGTTATAAAAACACATTCAAAGTGTTAGCTTCTGTGTTTTTAAAGGGGCTTTTCTGCAACAGAAAACCTCCCTCACCTGAGATGTATTTTCTGGCATTGTTGTGCTCATAGCACAAGGTGAGGCAGCCCAGGAACTAGACAGGGAGTTAACAGAGACGGCTTAGAGATTTGGATGAGAGCTGGTGTCATGCCTGGTGACCTTGAGCTTTTAGGGTTTTCTTCAGAGTCCCAGACCAATCACCTAATCCTACCCCTATCACCTAATGCATAGAGGAGCCCTGTAAAAGCAACCCAAGTGCACTCCAAAGAAAATAGGAAGGCTCTGACATTTATTTTATGGTTTTAAATTTTATTTTTTATCTCTTTGTTTTCAAAGCAAAGTAGGGACTCAGCCTGAGTAGCTCCCAAATGAAAACTTGACCAGGAACTGAATTCAAAAATCTTATTAACCAATAGACATCTTGTGGATTTCTTCGTCTTCTTTGACTTTGGCCTTCAGAGAACACATGCTTGTACTTATAAATCAGAGTGAATGTTGCAAGTACAAAATACCTCTGCCCTCAACATGTCACCTGTGTCAGGCACAGCCAGGCTGGTGACAGAGATCAGACCTTATAAACTCGAGTCCTTTTAAGGAATTATTCTTTGCAAATTATATCAGATATCCTAGAGAACTGTATGCAGGGCTTTGACTCAGGAGGTCATTTTCATGAATTTATCTTTTACATTAAGTCAATTAACCATCCATTAAGATCTGCAGTTACATGCAAGTTGAAAGCACATGAAAGCACATGGCCAAAACAGTATTCAAAAGAGCAAAGGGAGAGCTGAGCTTTTCAGTGGTGCATGCAGGCACTGAAGAGTGGTGTCATTTTTTGATGAGTGGTATTAAACACTACACTTCTAATTTGGGGGAGCAACAGGACAGGACAATCCTGCCTGTGTCCTTTGCATGGTTGAAGCTAGTTCAACCCTCCATATCAAGAGAAGCAAACAAGCTGAACCACAGTAAGACAATTATCAGTTTAGAGGCTTTGCAAGGTTCAGTCCATAGACAAGACCAAAAGGACAAAAAGTTAAGAGTGAGAAGCTGCACACTGGGAACACCAAGGACTACACTAGATATAATAATTTTTAATTATAATTTTGTAATATCCACTTTACAAAACAGATCCAGCCAAGCACATAAATGTTCCAGTAGTGAAGACAAAATGAAGGCACTTAATCTGTTTCCTCCTCTTCTCACTGCTGCCCATCCCATCCCTACCAGGGCTGGAAGTCTGCAGGAGCAGAGGCAGCAGTGGGTTTCATGGCAGTCTGTCACTTTCTGCTAATCTTGCAATGCTGAAAATAATTTTAAATCCATTCCTGTCTTTTTTCATTTGCATAACTGTCTAGAATGAAAACTCTAAAAAGGCAGAGTCTGATTTAGTGTGAATGAACGTGTCATAAAACATTTCCAACCCCGCAGCACTTGTGTAAATTTTTCATGATTTAAAAGTTGCCAAGTTACTACTACCATGAGTATTATAATGTACTGGGCTTCATGCTCAGGGTACACACAAAATACAATTTCAAGTTAGGCTTCCCTTCTCAGGAGCTAAGTTTCCTCCTGAAAGCAAAGATGTTATATGCTGAAATGATTTATCTTTTCTGCCAAATAGATTTTAGGAAGTCTAAACATCTGCTGATAGTTTTGGTGAAGAGTAAGGATGTTCAAAGCATTTTTCTGTTTGGAGGGGAATTAAGGTTAAAAAAAAAATAAAATCTTTCAGTACTTTTATATCATCTTAAAAATGTGTCTACACTTTCCTCCCCTGAGAATCCACGTGGGACCTGGACTGCTCTAACCCATGCGGGCTGCCCACCCTAAGAACGGGGTTACAGCCAGCTGCTGGCTGTCACAAGAAGGACCCAAATCCCTCCTCAACAACAGGTGTCAAAAAACAAAATCCAGCGACAAACTAGCATGCAACATCTGTGAATCTCAGCTTGACTTCCCCTGTTTACCAAGGTCAAGGCCCTGACAATGTGCTGCACAGCATGCAGGAGAGCCATGCTGCAAGCAAACCTGGAAGTATCTGTATCATCTGAAGATGCCCCTGCGTGTTCCCATGGATCCTAACACTGAGCTACTCCCCCTCTGCAGCAAAATGCACTGATGCCCATTAAATGCTTGAGTACTGTCACAGAGTGCTATGAATAGAGCAAAACTCATCTTTTTCCCTCTAACAGAGGTACCCACCCACGCTGAACATCACACACAAGATGCCCAGCGACCAAGGGGATCTGCTTTCCACAACCCCTAAAAGCAAACCCATCTCTGCCCTTGAACACTTCTAAATCCATGTTAACTAAGGAGCTCCCTCCTGACACGGAGGCCAGGAGTAGCCTATTCCTTGAAACAAGAGCCTTAATTTTTCTCCCCATAAACACAGTCACTCAGTATGCTTTATTTTCTTTTGCTTTCTGCTCTTCTTTTCGTTTTTCCAAGCATGAGTCTATTTCCCCAAAGTTCCTCATATTCAGATGCATGCAGGATTTATTTATCAGAACTATTCTTTTCCCTCAAACTGGCAGAACACCTCTGGCAGAAAAGCTGAGAGATCTCAGAATCTGATTTTCTAGTGAGATTTTCCATAGTAGGAAATACTCTGCTGCTGAACAAGAGAGATTCAGAGTTTCCTAAGTTTCTCTAAGCACTTGCAACATGAGTGCTTGAGCAAATCATAAACATTTTTGCTTTGTATGCCAGCACAGTAATATCGGGGAAATCGCTGTAGTCACCTCTAAGAGAAAAACATAAACTGTCAGCACTGTTTCTTTCCATTAGCTTGGTAACATTGTCACCACAGGTCCACCAAACCCCATGGACAGTTTCTAACCCAAGTGGTATTACAGTTTCCAAATACTCACTTCTTGCCCAATACACATCAAGAGATACAGAATATCTGCTTTGTACCTCTAAGGATTCATTGGTTAAAGTTTCAGAAAGAAGCAGTATCTTGGATTTAATCAACTGGATGCAGCTGAAAATATGAGCACACTGCAGGCACAGGGGGTTCTATTCAAGTGTGACATACAAGCTTAAAACCTCAAGCTAAGCACAGATGAGGAACTGTTGCTCCAGATTTAAGTTAATTATATTAACCAACTAGACAGTGTGAGAGGAAAATGCACCTGTAGAGCACAGAAATGGTGATTAGCCTTTTTGTGATACAGAAAGGCAAGAAATTAGCGTAAGTGAGGGGTAGCAAAAACACAGAGTGGGGAAAAATGAATTGTGCCTTGAAGCCAATATCTTGCTTGAATTTAGGGCTCTTTATATTCAGAGGTATAAATTTTTTCCTCTCTAGCTGCCGTTAGGTTTTATAGGTCTCCTTTGAAGAATGAATTGCAACTCCTAGTGTTTGTCTTTCTCTTGTAGGTACTCAGACTGGATCGGGGTCATCAGGAGGTTTAGTTTAATTTTTATCGTAATGTACTCCAGTACTGTACCAGAGGGAGTCTCTAAATGCTGACTCTCTAAGCCTGCTCCTATATAAGCACCTCATGGGAGTAATATGAACCTAGCTGACCGTATCATGGCATAGGAGAATGGACCAGAGGACTCCATACCCCTTCGAGCACTTCCCATTTGCAGTTTTAAGTACTCTGCAGAGAATAGCCATGAGTTTGTTTACTACTTGAATGTATGCCTCAAATCAGTGCAGTTTAAATATAACCTATAATGCATTTGTTCCACCAGTCATCATCCTAACAAAGTTCTGCAAAATTCTCCAGAGATTTCTCTTATAATAAGTTTATTGACTTTGTGCCAGAAGTGCCAGTGAAAACACAGAGCAAGGTCTGTTTAAGTGAGAGATTTCACAGCAGAGCTGCTAAAAATAAAACCCAGAATATGAAACTCAAATGTTTTTATCAAAAAGAAGTAGGCTTGTTATAAGTATTTTTGAAAGAGGATCCTCTTCACAGCCTTCACCACTTCTGCTTCCCAGGAGAGTAATTGCAGCATGGACTAGGCTGTTGTTCAGTCCTACAAGGAGCCACTCCTCACAAGCAGAGTACTCCATGAAAAGTGGGTTAGCAGCAGAGGCTGCTGCATTTATTCTCATGATACCCACTCCCTAAATATTTAACCCCAGAAAACAGGCTCCTAAACCCAGGCTCCTTAACCCCAGAAGGCAGGACACCTTTATAACCAAGTCATCTTTTGGTTTTGGACAGTATTGCATTATTCCCTTTTAAAAGCCAAGGACTGTAATGCAACAATACAGGCAACTACTTCAGCACACAGTCAGGACTTGATTTCCCGCAGCATCCCCCATCAAGGGCTACATTAAAGACATATTTCCCAAGAGCATCACAGCAAGTAAAGTGTGTGTTCACTCCCACTTGTATGTCCTGATGTCCAATACAATTGGAGTTTAAGAAACTGGAGATCTGCTAGGCTCTTACAAAGCCAGCCCTAGGCATGTGCCACCTTTGTCCTTAATATATGTGTATTTTATGTGCACAAATAGCTCTGTTAGTGCTCTCTGTGTGCTCACCTGATCCCATCACACAAGCAAGATCCAGGCTAAGCCCAAGCTGGCTGCAGATAGGTGAGATACTACAGACCATGCTTCTGCCTCCTCCATGGCCTGCTTCTTGTGATGAGTTGGAAAACACTGGGGTTTCAACACTGGGATTGACAGCACAAGCTCAATATTTCCTCCTCCTTTCCAACAACAAACTAGTACACCACCTCTAACACAATAAAATAAAATAATTCAGGTGAACTACGAAAGGACAGCTTCTAACACACAACTCTGATTTTCTTTTGCAGCTCACAGAAACCAGTGTAACAGCAACATGTAGTGGCTTAAAGACAGCAGAGAATAACATTAAGTTGTGTTCATAGCATTCTTCCCCTCCCTTAGAGGGGGCCAGTGGCAAAGCTGAGCAGCTGCTGGTCCTTCAAAGCTCTACAGATACTTCCCCAGTTATTTTCCACTCACTCTAATCCTCCCCAAATTCCGGTTCCTGCCCAGGTTTCTCCTCCTTCAGCCATTCCCTTGCTGCTGACCCTGCCTTCCCATTTGCTCCTCACAGAGATGCTTTGCAGTCACCCACCGACCCTTCCCAGTTGCCAAAACTCCCAAGGACCACCCCCATTTCCAGCTCAACCTGTTCTGCCACCACCATAAATTTTATTCTGCTGCCCAAAAATTCTTAAGTCGACAAAATGGGATTTCTTGATGCTGAGAGGAAACCCTGAAGTGACCCTGAACACACTACCCAATTCTATCAGATTCCCAAGACAACAACCACACAGCACAAGTCAATACGGTGCTATTACATGTTGCATTAATAATGATGTAGTTTTAAACAGAATTTGGCAAAGGTTTGAATTATCTTCCCCAATTAAGAATTGCAAAGAAAAAAAGAAAAAACCCAGCCATTTTTCCAGCCAAACGGCAATAACCAGTGCCTGTACTTTCAGAATAGGTCTTTTTTTCTTGTTGTATTACATTACTATGGCTACATGCTGAGACATGTCACATTATATTAAGAACAACAAATCCAGTAATCTGTTTCCAGATCAGACATCAATAAAAACAACCATAACAATCAGCAGTCTGGGTACCTGTGAGAAAATTGATAATTTAATACCTCCAAGAGCTCTTTCCATTACACAGACACTGGTAAAAGCAAAAAAAAAATAAAAAAATAAAAACCACATCTCTGAACGTACACACTTCTGAAAGCCTTTCACAATACACAGGGACAAAAGCAACTAAATGGGACTAGAAAGATGGGTGCCAGCAACTGTCCCTCCAAAAGGCACAACTTGTAAGAAAGCTGGAAGGATGCTGTTGCATTCTTCCAAGTCCTTTCTGAGGGTGGCAGTAGGGAGTTTTTCCTTGAGCTACCCTACAAACCTGAGCACAGCTTTCAACCCCACCACTGTCTGGACCCTGTTGGCCTCAGAAGTACAAAATGGGCTCATGGAAGATGTGACCCATCATGCCCTGTAAGGGGAGCTAGAACAGGCCAGTTGAACTGGGTCTACAGTGATAGAGGCAACTAGATAACTAGTCCAGATTCATAAATTATATTGCCCATGTGTAAATGCAAGTGAAGATGACCTCTATCTTCTCGGTCTATCTCTTAACTCAGAAGCATTATCTCACTGCTTTTTGGCTCTTCTGCTGCTTACCTGGAGATGTCTGTGATGGAGATACCTGGAGATGTCTGTGATAGCGATACCTGGATAACAGTTCTCCTCCAAAAACTAGCTGTTATAGATCAACACTGGCATAACGCAATATAGAATTAGTG
>NW_009944971.1:24280-25812 GCF_000696875.1 Nestor notabilis | reverse complement strand
GCATAACCCAATAGAAAATTAGTGCCCCGGGGGGGGGGGGGGAATCCCCCCCTAAAACCCCTTTCACCTCTCAGACTCAGAGCCATGCTGGAGAACGATGCTGCAGAGGATCTCCCATTCACTGGGACCTACCTCATAGGGGCATAGTTACAGAGACAGAGGATGTCCATTTGATTTGTTATAGCGTGAGGTATGATCTACAACTTGCCTCAAATGGGTTCAGCTCTTCAGAGAGAAAATTAGCATGGAGCAAGGATGCTGCTGATAGTTGGGAATAGCTGGGATCTACTCCCAGCCGCCCTTCCCATCTTAAAATTTTACATTTCTTCTTTCAACACCACATGACTCAAAACACTGGGTTTTTCCACACTGTTAGTATGCTCCAGGAGGTTTCTTCACCAGTCTTCGATACATGGCAGCAATAAAGTTCAATATCTAGCTGTAAAAGTGTTTCAGCAAAGCAGAACTTACCATGGCCCTATCCTCTTATTCTCTTTTCATTACATCTTGATGGGGGAGCTGAAACCTCGACCATGGATAAGAAGTTAACCCTGATAAGACATGGGATGGTTTCTCTCCAGGAACCTCCATTACAATACCTCTAGAAAACCTGCTTTTCTCCTTCAGACTTTCAAGCTAGATGATAACAAACTCAGCCTTTTCAATGAGCATGAGCTGCCCAGAGTAAATACCAGGGAAGACACATAAGCAACACAGCGTAAACACCACGTTAAGCAAAAGCCAACTCACTTCAACTCGGAGCAGGTACCTGTAGTTAGGGAGGGCTGCTGCTTCACCAACATCCCACTGGCTAATGGCTCTCCAAGTCCTGTTTTAGCAACTAATTCAAGGCTACATTTGTGCTAATAGCACTAACCCCAGACACAGGTCTAATTTGTTTAACATTAAATTTAGGGCTTCAGGGACCTCTATGATGAATTTCATTAAACAGGAAAATTCTATAATGTAGTATTTTATGATTAACTGTGCATAAAAATGGTAATTATAATTATGCTCATAATTCCACTTTATGTCATTATCATAATAATTGATCAAAATCTTTTACCCCACAAGCACTTTAAAAACTGCGTTGTAAGAAAGAAACCCTCTTAAGACCACACCAAACCCAGCTTTTGCAAGCAATCCCCAGATACAGTCTCTCCATCCCAGGCTTTCTAATAAAGAAGCTTTTTGAACAGCCATTGCAACTTTCACAGGATGGTTTGGGTGGGAAGGAACTTTAAAGATCATCTCGTTCCAACCCCATTACCACAGGCAGAGACCCCTTCCACTAGACCAGGTTGCTCAAAGACCCATCCAACCTGGCCTTGAACACTGCCAGGGATGGGGCAGCCACAGCTTCTCTGGGCAAACTGTGCCAGTGCCTCAGCACCCTCACAGGGAAGAACTTCTTCATAACATCTAATCTAAATCTCCCCTCTGTCAGTTTAAAGACATTCCCACTTTGTTCTACCCCTCCATGCTTTTGTCAAAAGTCCCTCTCCAGCTTTCCTGTCATCCACTTTAGCAAC
>NW_009944971.1:17086-24191 GCF_000696875.1 Nestor notabilis | reverse complement strand
TGAGAGGAGGGAAGAAAAGGGGGGGGGGGGGAGGAGAGGAAAAAAAAGAAAAAGAGAAAAAAAGAAAAAAGAAGAGGAAAAAAAAGAGGGGAAGAAAAATAAAGAAAAGATAAAAATCCATTTGTAGATGGAAAAAGCCTATTTCAGATCAGAACGCAGTCGAGGAACAGACTCTAGCTTCACTTTTTAAATGGCCAGCTGCCCTACTTTTCTGCTTCCTGTACATGGCTTCTGAGCACAGGCTGCATCAAAAGAACCCGTTGCCTGTTTTTGAAGATAATGGATATTAGACTGGGGAGATAAAACAGATTACATAGGCAGCTGATTAATTATCCCCCAACCCTTATGTTTGCATCATATCACAGCCAGGGATTGGAAAGTGCTTTGAAAAGGTGTCAAAGTATTACTGACCCAAACTGCCAGTAGCGCTAGCTCTGGAAAAGAGGGATTAGATGACTGTCTGTTGGAGCCAAAATCTAAATCTTGTAATTTCAGCTCTCTTCTCCAAGCCACATAAAAGGTAGTAAACAGCTCTGCTGCCTATGTTTTGGTCCTGGCTCTCCTCAGTAATATTCCTTGAGAAGTTTTGATTACATCATGGTTTCCTTGTGTCTTTCCTTACATCTGCTGGCATCGTTGCTGCCAGTCTGGATGACTTGCAAATCCATACTGTTCCCCAGCATCCTTCCCATGGCTGCCATGGCATGGGTCTGTTGTTCCCTAATTTCCACCAGAGCTCTGGTCACAGAGATCAGGACACCATACTCAATGGTTTAATTAATCCACAAGAGACAAAATCCAAACGATGGGAATTCATTTTGGATGACCAGAAATATAACATAAAATAGACCATTTTCGTGACCTAACAGCCACAGCTTTTTAGGAGCACGTAGCATTTTAATTTTGTGGTTTCCAGCCATTGTGATTGTTGCTTCAGTAAATCCCTTGCTATAGATGCAGGAAAACAAATTTTACAAAGTCCATGATTACCAGCAAAAGCTAAAAATCCTCCCAAAAAGACATTAGTGACATCTTAAGACAAGCTTGGCCAGACATGCCAGGAAGGTGTTACTCTCATGAGCCATGGAAACCGGGGCAAAAACCAGAAAGTGTCACACAGCAGGACTTCTTCTATCTCACCACATCTTCCTTACTTCACCTTTCTTCTCTTCCCCCTTCAGGTGTCTATTTTTCCTCTGATTAGGGCTTTGTATCTCCATCCATCCCAACAGCCAGCTGTGTCAGCCTTGCACTTTCTTCCCCACCTCCCTGGATCTTTCCTCCCTTCATCCTCTCTAAGAACTCTGTCAGGATCACCCAAATGCATTTTCAGAGCACAGCATGAAAGGGCTGCTCTTCACTACATCTGTCACCCTTCCACCCGCTCTCCAAACTGTGTTCACAGCTCCCTTTCCTGCTGGCTTCTAGAAAGCTCTCAGATCACTGTACAATGTTGTGGCTCTTCCCAAAACACTGCTGCCCATCCCACACTAAAGAGCAACAAAATTGGTGGGATGAACTTCCTTGCTGTCTTCTCCAAGCCACACATGGCAGAGGTTTGGGATGGGTTCAGCTGTCAGGATTCTTGTGCAGAACCCATTGGTATAAACAACCTCTGTAGGCACAGCTCAGAAACGGCTTCTTCACCTCCACTATTAGTCATGCTTGTCAACCTCCCTCATCGTCAGCTAATGCCAAGACACAGGGTGCATTTATAACACTTCTTGGCACACAGCATGGCTGCCTTCTTGGGAAGGGAACAAGTCTCTTTTCCAGCCCTAACATGATCAATGAAGCCTCTCTACAGGCTCCAGCTATGCATGGATAGTACCAATTTATATTTTACCTTTGGTTCAGCTTGGACAGGGAAATATTAACTGCATTGGCAGGACAGAGGGACTCAGACACACACCACTGCCCATGCTCAGCGCGACATGGTACAACCAGTGTTTTTGTGACGTGCTGTTCAGGAGTGAGTGAGTTCACAGTCCTGGGTATTAAATCAAAAAAGAAGGATGAATTTCAGCAAAGGGACAGAATATTTCAAGCTCTCACCAACTACAGATAATAACAGATAATAACAATTCTTATATCAACCTTCTCCTGTACCTCTCAATGTATCTCTCATCTAATCTGTCTTAACCCACCACCACCACCATGTCTGCCCCGAGTGCCTCTCAAGGCACTGCAAGAGGCAGTGGATTAGCCAGCAAATCTTGCTGTCTCCAGCACACTCTGATATTTCCCATAATTAAAATATCTTTAAATGCATGGGTACTGCAGCTGAAAGACAATGCATGTATCTGCCCCCAGATGTTCTTATCCCTACAAAGCAGTAACCTGACTTGTACTGGCAGTTTTCTCAGCAAAGAACCAAGTGGTGCAACCAGCTGTAAAGCAACAGATCTCTGCTCACTCTTTAGATTCAGCCTTTCTGGCATGTAAATTGTCAAAGTCCAAGATCCATGCTTTGGTTTTCCCAGACTTGCTTTTAAGACATATTGTTCCCCTGTCTTCTCCAGTGGTTAAACATGCACCTCAGTGTGGAGGGGGATATTCAATGGATTGGGGCTGGCTGCTCAAGGGACCAGGCTGGGAGTTTCTCCCATACCCCTGCAGCTCATTTGCACCAAGACAACACCTAATCCTTGACATCACAGCTCAAAAATGATCAGATCAATTTAAAAAGTCTCTATATAGAGTTTTAAACTAATTGGCAGCACATAGCTGGAAATTAGCAGTAAGGGTTCCTCCTGAGGCTATGCCTGGAGCAGCACCACTAGGTTATGCATCCTTGCTCCAGCAGTCCAAGGCTTGGAAACAGCTTCAGTCAGAGGCAACTTTGCATTCAGGCTTTGGCTGAGGCTTCCAATTATTCTCAGTTAAAAGTTGGGTGATGCAGGTGCACAAGAGATCACAGGAATACCTGACTGCTGACAGCAGTCCACTGGTCCAACACATTTGGCAGCTGTTCTCATACAGCCTTCAAAAGTTTGGATGAATAAGGAACCAGGGGGAGAGCCAGAGCTGTCCCCTGAGTTGCCAGGGCAGTGGCACCTTTCCTCCCGTGCAGGGCAGACCCAAACACTTACACACAGTTCTATTGCTATGTTCGACTCCCAGAACTGTTCTAGGATGTCCAAGACCTTGTTATCCCTATGAAACTGCCTGAGTCAAACACCTGTGGTGGGCTGCATGAAACAAGATATTAATCACTCACCAAGAATAACCAGAATATCTGTCAAGTGGATTGCAAAGGAGTATGGCTTGCCAGGATGATCAGTCAGTAATGGTAGCATATGTTGTAGCTGTGCTCTGCAAGTGCGTCTGGCTGTTGCAATCGTCCAGGAGTTTTCAGGTTTCGAGAACTATGCTGCAAATCGATCCCAGCCACCATTCAGGAGTATTCAGCAATTTGTTAATATCTGATGTGGCAAAACTCCCTGTTCTGCATGTTCACTGCAAGTTCTGAAGTGTGACAGATAGATAGTTAAAAAATTACTGAAAGCACTCCTGAGGAGAAAGACTTGGGGCGATAGTTGATGAGAAGCTCAATATGACCCAGCAGTGTGCACTTGCATACCAGAAAGCCAGCCATGTCCTTGGCTGCATCACCAGCAGCATGATCAGCAGGTCAAGGGAGGTGATTGTCCCTCTCTACTCTGCTTCTGTGAGACCCCTCTTGCAGGACTGCATCCAGCTCTGGGAGCCCCAACATAAGAAGGATGCAGACCTTTGGGAGCAAGTCCAGAGCAGATGCTCAAAGGGCTGGAGCACCTCTGCTATGGAGACAGGCTGAGACAGCTGAAGTTGTTGAGTCTGGAGAATGCTATGGAGAGACCTCAGAGTAGCTTCCAGTGCCTAAAGGGACCAACAAGAAAGCTGGAGAGGAGGCTTTTGACAACGGCATAGAGGGATAGAACAAAGGGGGAATAGCTTCAAACTGACAGAGGGGAGATTTAGATTAGATATTAGGAAGAAGTTCTTCCCTGTGAGGGTGCTGAGGCACTGGCACAGTTTGCCCAGAGAAGCTGTGGCTGCCCCATCCCTGGCAGTGTTCAAGGCCAGGTTGGATGGGGCTTGGACCAACGTGGTCCAGTGGAAGGTGTCCCTGCCCATGGTGGGGAGGTGCAACTGGATGAGCTTTAATTCCTTCCAACCCCAACCATTCTATGATTTTATGAAGGACAGTTAATATATATAGCACGGGCGCGTTTTGCCCACAGAATCTGTGGCTGCCCCATCCCTGGCAGTGTTCAAGGCCAGGTTGGATGGGGCTTGGACCAACGTGGTCCAGTGGAAGGTGTCCCTGCCCATGGTGGGGAGGTGCAACTGGATGAGCTTTAATTCCTTCCAACCCCAACCATTCTATGATTTTATGAAGGACAGTTAATATATATAGAAAGCCAGAGCAGTGTAATAGGACCAAAGAACAACACAGTACCATGCTGAATGCAGGAGGTTTAGTCCAGTAATTGTGTTCTCTGCTTGCATCACAGGAAAGAAGTCCAAAATGCAGATCTTCATAATAGCCACTACAGAACTAAAAAGGAGCAAAGACTTTCTATTGATATGAATTTTCAGCCGTAACAATTTGCTGTGGGCATGTCCGGGACTACCATGACTTTGGCAGAACTGAACAGTTCAGCACATTCCTGAGCTGCTCACAACTGGGGATGAAGCTCCAGCACCTTCTCCCTCTCTTTTTTGAGCTAAGTACTGCTGTTGCGTAGCCCAGAGCTCAGAACTGGATCTTTCACAGGGATTTCATCAAAGTGGCATCATTTTCTGAGAAAACTAGGATTTGCATCTTCCTCATCACTGCTTAAGCACTATGCACAGGGTATTTCAGGGCCTGGATTTTGGAGCTGCTGAAACCTTTTTGCTTTGCTTAAGTAACATGGAAACCTTACACTGAGGGTCTGGCATAGTGATTTGGCCAATCATTTAGGCAGAGGGAGACCCTCGCTGTAGTTTGTATACCAGTAAATATAAAAAGAATTAACACTCAGTATGGCTAAACAGCTGCTTTCAGTAGGTATACCAGTGCCTCATTCAAGGCATTGAATTCCTTGGGATGATGAGGCTGATAAAAAGGTGCATCTTCTGCACCCCAGGTCCCTGCCCACAGAGGACATACCTGTCCTCCGTCTGTGCAGGGTGCAGAGATTTTCATCGGGGTGGGAAGGTACTCAGATGATCCAGAGCATCTCTGCCAGATAAATGCTAATCCAAGTCACACTCCTGACAGGGCTCAGCCTGCCTGCACTTGACAGGTCTAATTTCTGTTAATGTCTCACAACTATATCTCTGAAGGGTATATAGAGATCCAAAGCCTTAAACTCTTCCTCCAATGCAAAGCTAATTTCAGATATGAAAAACTAGACCAAGATGCCTAACACAGATGGAAGATGCCCCAAAAGCTCAGTGGGGTACCTGATGGGTGGGAGGGGACAGATGCTGAATGTTGAGACTAAAGCAAAAAGTGTCTTCGGTGGGCTTTGACCAGGTGTTTGTGGGAGACACGCCACTATTCTGTGTAGCATATATACTCAACATCGTGATCATGGTACATTGAATCCTTCTGACAGTAATCCAACATGACAACTGTGCTCAAAGCCAGCAATTCCTCATGCCTGCATGGTCCCCGGCAAAGCCACTGCCAGGACGAATGTGAAATCAGACTTCAGGTGACTGCCACAACTGTGTCTGGAACATCACATGTTGCAACCTTAAGTTTGTCCTTCAAAATCAGAGAGCTGCTCACTTTCAGCAGTCTGCTCCAAATAAGCAGCAACATGCTCACATGCTGCAGAAGAAAGTGTGATGAAAGCCACAGCACAACGCTGCCCTGCCTGAGAAGCCTCATGTCCAGCAAAGAGCTTGTGGCCCTGACTGCACAGAGTCTGAAGGAGAATGGAAAGCTGAGGTTTGCGTTGTTAGACATCTTCTACACCTCCTTGTTCTAATTAAAACAAAAAAATAATTTGTCTTCTACCTTTTCTTTGTAAAGCTACCCTCAACTACCCTCAAAGTGTGAATTGAAATATATCCATTTACAGAACAAAACAGAGAGGAGGGCAGCTTCCAAAATAACTCCTCTGCCCTCCTTACCCTTGCAGGCACAAGACAAGTGGCAGAAAACAGGTTGTTAAAGTAGGTTTGGTGGGGGTTTTTTTGCTAACTCAACCCAGCTACAGAGAGGGGGCCACAATGGAGCTGTAGAGTTGACTGTAGCAGTTTGACTCTAGGCTGTAGACACCGTATTCTATAGGAAAGTACAACCATTTCCTATCAAGGTACAGAGACATCCTGTACACATCTTACACCAGACTCATTCCATCCATCTTTAACTTTGTAACAGCTCTTTTTAGACATTTGTGATGTGGCTATATGATCTGTGGAAAAAATCCCTCCTTGTTCCCCAAATGGCTATGAATACTTATGACAACCTCCATGAAACTAGCATCACCAGCTCCAGTGTGGAGACTGGTATGCCTTATTGCTGAAGCTGTTGGTGGTAAATGAGGCCCAGCTTCAGTCTCAGCAGGTAGTAGGCATCCTTGGAAAAGGTGAAGATCTGTCCTACTCATTGCCCTGATGTAACAGGATAAAGGATAACATCTGAAATAGGCCAGCATGCTCTGTAGTCTGCCCATGGAGATGTGAAACAGGTCATATTTTAGATCCTACAGCTGAAGATACCATAAAAATCTCTTCTAAGTGACTGCAGATAAATTACTGTTCTGAAACCATAAACTTTAGTACATGTTAGTAAATACGCCATTTGACTCCTTCCACAGGCTACTTTTGTAAGTAAAGTCAAGTCCAAAATTGAATTCTTGAAAGACTAAAGATTTATATACTTTTTTTTCCCCTCCGTTAGTCTTACCAACTGTAAAAGCAAGTGACAATTTTAGTGCAGTTCAGTATTTGAAACCTGGATGAGCAATAAAAGCCACCAAAGCACCAATACAGACATTTCAGCATGAAAGCCATCCTGGACTACAGCTACAGGTTTGTATTCCCTGGCAAGCTCAAAAGAAACCTCGTAAACTTGTCGGTTTGGGTTACAGTAACAGCACCCAGGCAGGAATTCCTTGCT
>NW_009944971.1:0-17070 GCF_000696875.1 Nestor notabilis | reverse complement strand
CATGTCGGCCACGGCAGGGATTCATTTTTAAAAGCCATAGAGAAGCTGGCAAATCTCACAGTCAAATCTTGATCACATTAGAGGTTAATTGGTTCATTTTGTTTTGCTTTTGGTTTGTAGGCTGCAAGAGATTCCCTACTCAGGGCAGGCACTGATGCCAGATGCTGGCACTCCCATGGAATATGTGGGAGGAATGCCTGCAGTTTTGTAATCACTTTGAATCTGGTTGTTTGAAAGGGATTTATTTATATCCTATAGTGAATATATTTCCTGGAGTGGGCAGTCTTGATAGCTGGATAACAGCATTGTCTCCTCTGGCACCTCAGATCAAACACAGACACTTTGAGAAGTGCCTGAACTTCAAGAAACCTCTGAAAGATATTTTGGCAGTATCATTAAGCAACAGTACATTGCCTTCTGCCTCGTGTGCAGGAGAGAGCTGGTCACTAGAGACCATTAGAGAGGACCTCGACAACTTGAGGGTATGTGTCTCAGATCAAGAGAGAGATACTGAGATGCCACAAAGGCTCACCTCTGCCTCATTTTAACTACAAACCACCACAGATGTGTCTATTGCTTTTCATTATAAAACAGACAGTCTCAACAATCTCAAAACACCATTAACGGGGAAAAAAATATATATATTTAAAGTATAGGGTGATTCTGGCATTAAGACAAATGGGACAAAATTGATTGTGAGTCTAGCTAGACTGGAAATCAAAAGTAAGTTTCTAACCATTAGAGCAATGAACAGCTTTTCTGTGAAGAGGAGTAGTGATCCAGAAGGGAAGGATGTTCCCATGCCTTCCTTTTGAATCCCTTCAAGGGCAAACACCAGGTTCACAATAACCGTAGGACCAATAGTCGTGCTAAGGCTGCCCACCAGCCCTACACACTGCCTATAAGCAGATACACAGTGTAAATATAATACACTGTGTATATCTAACCAGAAATAGCATCTGATACTACTCTCCACATTTCCACTGCCTAAAAGAGGTTATATGTCAGTGGCTCCTTTTTTTTCCCCTCTACATACCCTGGATGTAGAGGAACCCTGGATGTGCTTTCTAAACTATAATCGTCTACAGGCAAAGGAGTCATCTACTAGTATCCAAAGGCTTCAGGAGCATCTCTGCTTCCTGAGAGTTTTGAAGTGCAAGTGCTGATTTCAATTAGTTGATGGGAAGTGCAAAAATCCTGGGGCAGGAGTTGTACCTCTGTATGCACTAGTAATCTAAGTGAATAAGGTTGTGCAGTATGTTTTTGTAAGTAGCTTATGAAAGGGAATCCATATTTCAGAATTTTCTTATGTGGTGTCATCAGACCTTCTCTTCCAAACATTCTTAAAATGAGCTAAAAAAGTTACTTAACATTCCCTAAAATCACAAAGACTGTGCAGAAGGGCTCAGCAGGCATCTATTGAAATTAATTATGCTTCTACAGTATTCTGAGTTCTCACCAAAGGGAGCAAAAGCACAGACTGCAAGATTCAAAAGCATGGGAAAACGTCACCCACAACTTCATTCACAGTGGTGTTTAGTTAGGCCACATGTCACACCTGGAAAATCATTCCACGCTTCGTGAGCATCCTTGAAAGAAGAGTTACATAAAACAAGATTAAGCTGGTCAAGATCTTCCATTTGACCTGGAACCACAAACTAGTGGGAAAAGCCTATTCCATTTCCTTGTGGACTACTATTATCATAGTATTTACATAGCATGATCACCAGCTATTTCTCCAAAAAGAAAATATATTTTAAAGAATATATTATTTGAAGTAGGCAATTAAAAGCTTCTTGGCTCTTTTGCTTTCTGCAAATGCTGCGGATATTCTTGCAGGTTAGGGTAAGGGAGTGTGCAGTTAATGAAGTAACAGATCTGAGAGCCCGAGACCCCTGGGAATACCCTTAGGGCTCTTGCACCTGCAATATGCAGGCTGGAGGAGCAGTAAACTATGGGCCTTCTCCTCCTGAACAGCAGTGAAAAAACTAGACTTTCTCCACTTTCCCTCCCAAGCAAAGAGACTCCAGAGTCACTTCTCCCTGCAGAGATTGCCTTATCTGGCAATATTATGGCTTTTACATATTATTATCCACTGTAGAGGCACAGCGCAGTGAATATGGCTGAAAACTGAGTTGTCTAGACAGCCTGATCTGAGCAACAATGATTCCAAAGGGAAAGGCCATAAACACTCTCATCCTAGAAGAAACCAGTACTGCAGAAATAAACCCATTCCATATAAATTGGTCCCAATTCTAAACCAGCTTGTGCTCCAAACTGCAAAACTCTTCTGACTGAGATCCCTATTCCGAAAACACTGAAACAAAGCACGCTGAACAAAAGCACTTTGGCAGCTCTGCTGCGGAAATTCTCCACTATCCCCTGGTGGGACCCTCCTCTCTGTGGAGAGGTTTTGTACATTAAGCTGAGCTGCAGAAAGCACTCTAAGCACACAAACTCACAAGCACAATGCTGCAAGTGGCATGTTCCAGCTGCTAACAGCAAGTCCACTGTGCAAAAGTGATGCATTAAATACAAGGGCTACTGCAGATCAATGCTGTGCATCCAATGCCATTTGCACCAAATCCTGCACCCACTTCATTCATGGAAGGGTATCCTCAGCATTAGCAAGAACTGTCCCCATATGTCCCCAAACTTTTAGTCCAGAATTTGCAGTCAAAAAGTAGGAAAGCACTTACTCTGAACTACTGAATATTTATTTTTCATAAATGATCACAAAAATCTGACTGCATCATACTTTTCAATGTGCAAATCTTGTACATTGGTAGACTCCATTTTACTAGTGTGCTGTTTGGATTTTAATGAGCCAAATCACAGGCGTTACCTTCTAGGAATGTATATAAAGCCGTTACATATGCGGATTTTATATGGAGACATTGAAGCCAGCCAGCCACAGTAAAGCAAATTGCTGTTTGCACTGTTTGACCTCTAGCAGAGGTAAGATGGACATGTGAAACCATTGGGAAGAGTGTCCTGTTCTTGGTCACTTGTCGCTTCACAGGACAGAGCCATGCTGTTTCAGGACACCACCTCACATCCTTCAGGTGTTGGTTAATTATCATGTCAGAGAAGCCTTTTCCTATATACTGGAACTGTCCTATGATTTCCTACCTAATACCACCAGATTCAGTTTTCTCTACCAGTATTTCCTATCTCTAGCTCTTATCTACTGCTCAGTGAAAATCCATGCTGGCTCCTTTTCCTTTTCTTATGATTTTTTTTTCATCCAAGGAGAATAGTCTATATTGGATAGAGAGCTGAACTGCAAGTCACAAGTCTTGGATATCTGAGTGCTCATCCTAAGCAACTCTCCAGGACTCCTTTGTTAATGGAGAGAGAAAAGTAATTCTGTAAGATAAGCCGCTTTTTTTCTTTTGGTATCTGCTGGTTATAAAAGGAAATTAATGGTTGATTTACAGTAAAGCATAACCTAAAGGTGGGTGACATGAGTAACATCCACATTTTTGTGTTACCTATCCTAACAGGATTTGCCACTTCAGTTGAAATCTCTGGCTGCTACAGGAGCACAGTAGCAAATGCAAAGTTCTGGGTACTCAGCTCCACCTTCCTGCAATCTGTGGAAGCTGCTCTACACAGCAAGGTCTGCTCCCTGCCTCCACGTCATTTCTTCAGTGATTTCACTAAATATACAACTGAGGTGCACATGTGGTAGAGTCCTTTTGTATTAAAAGTATTTTAATATACGTATTGCTGTTTTCGCTCTCCCACACCATAGAAAAGCCTCAGCATCCAAGTGTTCTGGAAAAAAGTTCCCAGATCCAGAAAAGTTAAAAATTTGCTGATGTCAGCCTCAGAAGTGTGATAGGCATGTGGAAAACCAGGAATTGGGAAATGTCATGGTGAAAGACTACCACACCAAGAGCAAAGGCTGTCTCCTCTCTGAGGTGGCTAATCTGGCCACCCTGTTGTTGTTGCTCAGCTGCTTCACAGAGCCAACTCAGCCCTTCAAGCCTACGGCAAAGCACCTGAGAACATTTGGTTTTCAATATAAATCTCAACTTTTTAAATATGATGTTTGGGTACCGACTTCCACAGGCAGCACAGAACCTTTGATACAGAATCTAACCTGCACTAAAGACAGCAAAGGGAGAGGGAAAGAAAGCTTTGAAATTAAAGACATTGATGTTTAGAAGTATAATGGAATGGGGCGGCAGCAGCAGCACACATTAATATTGGCACTAGCAAGCAGTAAAGGCATCACAAGAAGTAGGCCAGGCAGGAGAGGAAAACAGAGCACTCACAATACAGCAGTGTAGGGGGACATCAGTCAAAAGGAGAGAAGGTACTGTGGTAGATATGATGGGAGGAGACCAGATCTGGATCATCCAGCAGGCAACATGGGAAAGCAAGAAAGGGCATTTGAGTTAAAAAATATAATCAAATAAGGAAGGCAAGGAGTGATTAGGAGGCAATGTTGGGGCAAGCTCAGTACACCCTTCTGTGGCATTTCCAGGCAAGTCTCAAGATGAGCTATAGGAAGAGACAGTTTATTAAGGCAAGAAGACAAGTGTTTGGCACAAGAACTTAGCAACATGAGGGGATAGGATGTTCCTCCCAGAACAGGATTAGAAAGAAAACAGTGGTCAAAGGGCTTTTTGTGTATGTGTATATACATATATGCACCTGTGTGTATGTGTCTAAGAAACTTTAAATATGTAAAACAATATAAAGCATAATAATGTTTAATATAATATTTAATATTTAAACTCCTGAAGCCAGAAGATCTGGGAGGAATTTTGCAATCAAGTCAACAAGGTCAGGATTTTTCTCACATGGATAATACACTAGGTTTTTAGAAATGCCCTGGAGAAAGGAACAGAGAACGAACCTACCTCAGAATACTTATCAACATTTAAGGGATGAAAAAAAAAAACCCAAAAAAAGAAAACCACAAAAAAAAAAAAAAGACACAAAAAACACGCAAACCAAACCAGAAACAAAATCTTCTCAGATTAAATTTTCATCCTTCATCACTTGTCTGGTGTTATTGTGAAAAGTTTCTGGTTTTCTTCTGTGCAGGAATAGGGCCCAAAGGGCCACTGCTCTAAGGCTTCCAGGGTAACACAAAAATACCATGCAGGCCTATTTAGTGAACTGATGTACTTAAAGAGAATTTCATTTGTCATCATTGACTAAAAATGAAATCTTCAGAAGCCACAGAAGCTAATAGGCAATATTTAGAAATCGAGGCTGAAAATTAAGGTTGTCTTGTAGATATTATTTCCTCATGGCTTTAACATATTTCTTCATGAAATTTAATGTCACCTATAAGGGCATTCAGCGGCTAGATTTTGTTATCGTGTACAGCCCATTATCTAAAGTACAACACACATAATAGCTCCATACAGAATATGAGTATTTAACAGTAGTCAATGAATAAAACTGTCAACTCACTGTACCTTACCAACATAGGTGTCTTTGCAGAATAATGGGACATCAAAAGGTACAAAAACATTGAGCTTTATTATCTGAAAGGAGAACACTTTGAACTTGGCAAGCAATAAGACAGAAATATGATGGTATAAATAAACCTGCTTAATAGTACCATCATAAAACACATCACCCTAATTAGCACCTCTGCCATTCCTGCCTGAGCTATGCTGTGTTCTGGGAGTGATCTTCCAGGTTCGAGCAAGGCCAGTGGTGTTTGAGATGTGCTTTGCATACAGTGCATCCGCTCTTGGTATCACCATGCTTTTAGCCATCATGTTCTTACTCTTGGTTGATACCACCTAGTTTCTCTGTTCCTTCCCCTGTTGCATCATGCAACCTGGTCCTTTTCTAGCCCGTTATCACTGGTGGAGAGTCTCTACATCTCCCATGTCACATATAGTTGTTTATATACATGCAAGCTCCTCCACCCAGCCCCTTTCACATCTTGGATTATGTGCAATTATGTCTTCACCAGTCTTCCCTGTAAAGGTCTAGTGTTTAAAAATCCCAAGCAATGCAAAGCACAGAATAGGGAGGATAATTCATCACAAACCTGAGGCAGAGCCCAAGCAGATCAAAGGGAAACTTTCCAGCAGTAGCATGAAGTATGGCTTTCTCCCTTCTCAGATGTTATGACTGTTTGTCCTGTCCTGCTCGGCAAAGAGTTTCTCCAGAGGTTGAAATGAAACAACAATTAATTTTGTTGTAAACTTGCCTAAACTGTGTCAGGAGGAACAAAAGCCTTGGCAAGTTCTTATTCTTATAAAAGATCTAAAGTAGAGAGAGAAAAGGGGAAAGGAAAGAAAGAAGGAGGGAAAACAGATAAATAGGATCACCACCCCATGGATCCAGCAACTTCTTGGTCAGTGAGTTGAAATCCATTTAGTCAGTGAGCCTGCTGATGTCCAGGATGGAGGAACACGCGCAACACGGCTAAAGAACGGTTGCCTTTTTATAGGGTCAGGTTCTCTTGGAATCCTCCCACAGGTGGAGACTCATTTGCATGCTTGCACATGCATGGTAAGCTAGTCTAGAATGTTCCAGATAGTAGCAGGGGTATCTGGTAAGCCCCCAGACCCAGTTGACTTTGTGCCCTGAGCACAGATGCGATGTCTGTAGTGTTATATCTGGCCAGTTCGTTGCCTGGGCAGTTGATCTCTGATCTCCGCAGCCTCAGGGCAGGCAACACAGGGAAACCATCCCCCAACTCTGTGGAGAATGTTTGCTCAAGTGACAACATGCTGCTCACTGCAAACAGCCTTCCTCAGTTCCTTCTATCTTTTGAGTTGGTTTGAGACAAAAAGGTCTCTTGACCATCCTACTGTTCAATACACAAACTCCTAGGATTGCCCTCTGCTTGCAAAACTATGAGAACCCCTCATGAGAAAGCAAGCATTACAGTCCCATATCTCCACATGGTTGAAGTTATGCAGGATGCACAGCCCTGTCTACAAGAGAGAACTCTCACTCCTTCAGCATTTTTCTCAAACTCGTTAGAGCTCCTATCTACAGGTAGGACATCGTGACAGAAAAAAAGCGACGACAAAGAAATTCACAGCAGTAGCTCCACAGCTGAATTTGAATGTTTCGGGGGGGGGGGGGGGAAGCATTCATAGGAAGGTATAAACTTTTATTTCCTTCCATGTTTCCAGCAAATAAAATGAATATTTAAGGTCAGGTGGAAGCCAGCTTTTTTCCTCCACACTGAGGAGCAACGTCTTTTCAATATCTAACTGTGCTCACCATCGTGACTGGTTTGTTTTATCCCCCCTCATGACACTTGCCAAGGGTTCCCTTGAACAGCTCACGTGGGCTGCTGTTTTCAGTGGGTTCCATTTAACAAAGAATGGAAGAAGCCTCTTAAACATCATTTTCATTCTTCTGCAGTGGCAGATATATTAAAATTGGCTAATGCATTGCTCTACAGTCTGAAATAAGAGGTTGAGTACATTTGCCCTCTCCTGTTCCGTCTATGAAACAAACACCAAGCTGTTCATGTATCTAGGAATTTCCTTCAAAAATTCTCAGTAAGATCCTGCTACCAATCATTATTCTATTGGATCACACTAGTCCTGGCAAACAGAGAAACTGAATGAACATTTTTAGCTATTGTGGTCTAGTATATAAATAGGTCTGCCTAATAATATACAAATTAAAGCATCCTTTAAAAAAATATGATTTGGTACCTTCTTTTTGAGCAGCTGATGTTTCAGCCCACAGACCTTTAAACAAGACTCAAATGTGAATCCATTGTGCTTCCAAAAGGAAGATGGAGACAAACTGAGGTATTTATGGGAAAGCTTATGAAAATTTCGTACACCTTCCCTTCTTCCCCCATCTTCTCAGATGGTGTAAATCAACATCTTTCTTGAGACAAGAGACATAGCTCCTAGCTGAAAAGCTAGTCTGGTAGTGCCTTCCCTCTTTTGTTTTAAATCATGTGATTTATTCATCAGGGAGGAAAAGAATTTCAATCCATAGGCATGTAATTGTTTTGCTTGCACATACTCTTATTTTGCAATTTCTAGATCCAGTCAAGCATTCCTACTCTGTCTTACCAGGGATTTGAATTCAATGTGGGAAAAAAGCTCTCACAGCACTGAATAATTTAATTTAATCAGATCATGATTTCTCTATGCTTATTGATTCTTTGAAATTAAATTATTTACTCACTTGCTAACTAAAAGTAGGAAAATTGTTTTTTGAGAACAGAATATTTGCCAAAGGATACAGTTGGAAACTATTAAAGAATTGAACTTGAGTTTACTAAAACACATCAGTAAGTTTACTAAACGCTTCCTGATCAAAAAAAGTAATAGGAAAAGGGGAAGGCTTTTGCTGCTAAAACACTGCAGGTAAGGATTTGTCCTATGATCAGTTGCTAACTTTCATATTCTTGGTCTTTTAATAATACTCTTTAATCTGCCCAAAACAAAGTACTTTTTAATCTGCTGTATGGAAGGATTATGTGAAATCAATACTTCCTCCTCCCGCCCACCACCCCTCCCCCCAAGTCATTTAAAGCAAAAAGATTATCTAAATTAGCTTGGTCCTAAAACTGATCTCAATGTATTCCGTTTTTTGATATTGCAAACTGTACATGAGCAGCAAGCTTTGATCCCTGTGCTCATGAGCATATATTACAGTCAACTGTGCTGCATATGTACACAAAACATCGCTTATAATCCCATACCTTATTTCAAACCAGCCCTACTCAGAAAGTTAACAAGTGAATTACATCTATCACTATTTACTGATAAATTTTGTGCCTCATATACAAACACACCCTAAAATTATTTCTATTGCAGATACTAGATATAAGTATCTTCATTAAGCAGCCCTAGATCCAAATCCTAAGCACAGGAAACAAAAACAGCAAACCCAGGGGGAACGAGCACAGAAGGTGTAATATAAAAACGTAAGTGCCTTATCCATGAAGATGCCCAGTGAAGTGAAGAAGATGCTAGAGAAAAGGCAGAAGTCTTAGGCAACTCTTAACACAAGGCCAGATATTTCTGTCCCACTAATTTGACAGACTGTGAGCCCCTGGGAAACTTCAGGCTGAACTCTCTATTAGCATTTTCTTGCTCTAACTTGTTTATAACCAAAAGCAATGCATGATTGGTGTGTGTAATTAGGCACGGTCACAGCAAGATAGTCCCATAGATACATCAATATTGAGAACATGCATATGAAGTGATTAAAAACAGCCACTGTAATACCTCTACCTTAGGCTGCATGTAACCAATTATGGTTTTTTGTAAATATCACTCTCAAGATGATTCCCCCCCCCTTTTTTTTTTTTCATTTTGCTGTATATTTGCCAAGCTGTAAGTGATAAAAATGTAATGGTAGCTGCTCATTAATCCTAAAGAATGGAACACACATCATAGAGTCTGGTATCACTTAAAGCACTAATTAAGGGAATATACCATGTGCTTTTCTTTCTGGCACCTTCCTGAATAATCTCAGCTATTTTCTCCTAACCCACCCAGTGCTCATGTTGAACTTTTCACAGCCACTGAGCCAGACACTCTGTCAATGCAAATTGATGCAGCAGCCATGAAGCTCTGCCAGCATGCACCAGCAGAGGATGTGGCCTTTTGCTTTTCTTCTAACTGTCATCCAAAAGTTGTCACTCATTCACTGAGGCAGAGATTATTTTATTATAACTCCAGAGAAAGGAAATTTAATGATTCGCCACAATAACCATTCCAGCTGGTAAAAGTTCACATCGCATATTTATGCCTAGAAGGGTGACAGTAAAGAAACCTTAATGTGTACATTTCTTATCCTCATTCCACCAGCCACAGTTCTAAGTAAATAGTGGCATTTAAAATTTAAGACTTTTACAAGAAATTATAGTGTCCATTAATGAGGTTAACTTTTATATCACTATAGCTACCATCCCAATTTTATCTATATACATAGAAAGAGAATATTCAGTACTATCAGTCAAGTATGTGGGCTCATACTTCTTCAAAGCTATGGTAAAGCTGGCTTTTCCACTAGTATTCCTATTAATATCTCAATTACAGCCAGTCTATACTGCCTGACCTGTATGTGTCCCAGTAAAACTGCCACATGCACTCCAGAATTTAAAAGCTCTTCCATTTTGACTATGGCATTTGATATACAATTGTTCTTTATCATTCATATCAAACCTTCTCCAGGGAGAGACAAAACAATGCCCTTTTAGATACAGCCATTTTCATGCTACCTCTACTCGCATTTGAAAGCTTTGATCCCATTACCGTGAATGCAGCTCCCCTCAATATTAGATCCCATAAATATTTTGTAGCTGAAATCTGAATGCAGCAAATGCTCCTTATAGCAGAGAATGCCTGATAAACAACCCATGCTGACTGGTTTTAAACAATTGCCATGCAGAGATACTTAGGCTGTCTCATTAGTGATTCACATGTTATTATATTCCCAAATTATGGTGGCCTCAGGTTTGCAGCAAAAGCTGAATCTCACAAAGGTGATGATTGTGTCATAAAAGTGATCAATGAAAATTAGTACTAGACCATAAGAATAGCATCTCGCAATGGCTCAAGTGTTTTAAATTCTGTTTGGTTAACAGGCTATAAATACATAATAGAAGTGCATTTCCAATTGGACCCTTATCTCTGAGGCTTTAAATCTTTGTGACCTTTATTTGACATTGAGCCTGATAAGAAGTAGGACAATCGCTAAGGAGGATTTGGTCCTTCCCTGCACTTTATTTGAATTCATTACCAATGACACAAGAAAAACTAGACCCACAGAGTTTGCTATTGCTTCCTTCTTGCACATCTGTGTTGATCTGTTTAATCCCAATTCACAGCTCAAACACAATTTTATTCTCCATCAAGTTCATAATGATTATGGCATACAGTATGACAACCATTATTTTAATCTATACTTCAAGAACGTAACAAGTAAGCACATGCTTGGAAAAAAAAAATTGCAAGATTTGTCTCTTTTAATGCATACATTTTGTGAATTGTCTCTCAAATAATATCTTAAGAATTTTTTTCCAGTCTGCTTGCCCCTACTTGGAGCATGCTGCTTTAGAATATGTAAAATAACATATGCTCCTACAAAGAACATTTACATTTTCATATTGTCTTTACCAGGAAACCTTGGATTTAACATTTAAAGATCAGAATTACTGTTATGTGAATATCTAGTGTAAAGTTAATAAACACAGTAATTTCTCACTCAAGTCATGTTTGGAGGACTTGAATTAAAGTATCATATAAGTTTTATCATGCAGCAAAGACCTCTAAGCATAAAAGCAAAATTGTTCCTGAGCCCTATATTCAACTCACAGTATCTGTTTCTCCTGCTCCCTACCTTTCATCATGTTTGTGTTTCCTAATGAGCTTGTTAAAATAGCAGTATCTAGTGCATGTATCATTCCCAGCATAATGGATTCCTATTTTGACAGGACTCATGCAATCTAAGTAATGGATGCATTTCATAATCATCCTCGTCACAATTAGATAAAACTGTACTCCAGGAGGCTTTCACTTAGCAGGTGCAGTACACTCTGGGAAAGCATTTCAGAAGCAATCACAACAGCTCTTGCAGTACAGATCCATTTGTCAACTTGAATTCTTGAAATTAAAAAACATCATCTTCAGGACAAAATGCTGAATCTGAACTCTTGTGTTATTCTTCCCAGTCAATAGGATTCCTGCCATCAAAGCATTCAAGCAAATCAACACACCAATTAATTACAGTGACATAGGTCACAGACTTGGGGTTATGCATGTTCCTGGGACCCTTCCTGGCTGTGCCTAGAAGGCACAGATAGGCAAATAGCCTAGAAATACATAAGTGAAAAACTGAACCAGATGCTGAGCACCAGTTTTTCCATGGATACTGAATTATTACCAATATTTTAAAAAAATCAAAAATAAAAAATGTAAAATTATTTTGATCCGTTTGATATTTGCTTGTCAAAAATCCTCTTTTCAGGACTGTGTCCCTATTAAAAAAAAAAGAGTAGCTTTTTTCCATACATGATAAATATTGCTATTAGATCTATAGAGTGCCCACTAACAACAAACTGCAAGCTAATGCACCTGGAGTAGTAATAGTGACTGTAACCTCCAGATGTCCAGAAAGGACACTGCCTAGTTTGATGATATGGGAGTATCTTGATTGATCCACTGCATTTTCCAGCATCACATAATATTGACTTTTTTTGTGTTATAAGACCACCTGTGCAGTTCTTTGCTCTTCAGATTTGTTATGATGGGATCATTCTTCTGAACTGTAGGCTACTGACACATTGCATTGACTACTGAGATTCCCCACACAGCCCAAAAAGAAAAGATGAGAAAGAGAGCCAAGTTCTGCCTTAACTTAAAACGGCACCACCAAGTACAGAGGTATCAGAGGGAGTGCAGGGAAAGGGATAATTGAGCTCTTGAGTCATTTTACCTTTGATTGCTCCAAGATCATTGGCTCTATCCCTTTTCTCTGCCCCATCCATCATTGCTAGTTTATAATGATAATTGGCAATTAAGCCTTTCATGATATTATATTGTAATATATGATACCAATGCTGAATATTTTGAGCACCAAGCCTAGATTTTCTACTTAAATCTTGTAAATTTATTTGAAGAAAAAAAAACAAACCCAGAATTACAGAGACTTAACTAGTCTCTATAATTTCCTTGGTCATCAGAAGGAAGCATGTCTCAAGCACTTTCATTTAACTTTGGATCTTATCTGGTTTTCATTCAACGATGTGTGTGGGCTTTGGAGTATTCAGTTCACAAAGGAAATGCTTTAGAGTCTGTTAACTGGAAATAACAAGAAACAGAATCCACGCTGTCTTTGACAGAAGCATTGGCCATGCACATCCTTCCTAGATCATGTGACCTATGAGCCTCAGTCATTCTCCTTTCAAAACAACAACATAAATCTACTGCCTTAAATATTTTTGATATCAGGCATTAGCTGAATTTATTTCACTGGATGTCACTGATCTCCTCTGGCACCTTTTTGGGGTGCAAATGCATGACAGGTGGCCTTCTGACTACATCTGGATGGGGTTGCCCCAGTGATCCTCAGCTCTTTGGTTGGGAGTATTTGTGGCAGCTGTCACTGCAGAAATCGACCCAGTTCTGGAGCCTATCATGCAGAGGCAGAGGCTTAGATGCTTTATGACCCTTCCCAGAGTGTTCGATAAGCAAAAGGCAATTTTGTTTTCCTCAGGCTTATTGTCAGCACTTAGCAGTGAGGTACAACTACACTTCACCTGTACCTTGTGCTTCATAGGTCAAGCAAGGTTCTTCTGTCAAATCTGTGCAGGAACTGACTTTGTCCCCCGTGAATAGATTTCTTGGCTACCTACCAGAACAAGAAATTGTTTTATATCAGCCTTGGCATTAGAACAAGTTTAAACAGCTGAGGTGATGCTAGTCTTTGCCCTTCTCCCACTTTGATTTACAATGGGAGTATATACAAGTGTATATACAAATACAGAAAGCATTAGTGAAGAAAATAGTGTAGAAACATTAGTGTCTGTAGTAACTGGATGATTTAAAGACATGCTGAGCAGTGACCTTCAAAGTCCATCTCAAAATAAGGTGCAGTTTTCATTCAAATCTACCACACGGGGCTGAGCCCAAGCATCAGGCAACCACCATCAGCCAGCAAGGAGCTGGCTACCCTTTAAGATAAGTTTTCAGGGGTACACAGAGACCTGTATGGCAGTAAGTACAGACAGGCAGTCCCTGGTAGTGTGAACTCAGCAACCTGACGTCTTGGGAATCTGAGGATGCTCTACTGAAGGCATATATTTGGTTCTAGGTTGCTCTAAACAAAGAATCCACTACAATAATCTTTTATGGTTTTTTGTCTGAGGCTGATAATGCCTCAGCTTACTCATCGCTCAGCTCACTCATCGCTCAGCTCTTTATCTCCTGTTTTAGGAATTTGAATTACTCAGTGGCAGCTAATCTGCTCATTCCTTGTTTTGCTTTGGGCTCAGTCACAGGTTACTCTCATTAACTGTTGATTTTCTCAGTTCTGTGTTTTCAGATCTGTACCAGACCAGATCTAGTAGAGAATAGAAGAGCTTATACCAAAAGAGTTAAAAAAATAAGAAATAAAAAAGAACACACCCAAAACAAAAATGCTTTGCTGATGAAGTCCATGGAGAACACATTAGAAGATTAGAAGACAGATAGTAAAAAGGGGTTTTGTAGAAAAAGGTTTTGATGTGCTTTCACTTTTTTTTTTAATAAATTTTTGCTGGTACAAAATACTGTGATATCTATGATATTTATGGAATTTACACAATGTGCAAGATACATCTCAATTTCATATGATTGATTGTTATACATCTAATTTAGCTGCTCTTCCTCTCTTTTGGAGTTCAGAGACAGACACATACAAAGGGTGAGCCTTAGACACCTGGCAGAAGACAAGATGAATCGCTCTTTGAAGGCAAATGCTTCACTCCATTGGCTATACAAAGGCCCAAGGTGAGTAGCCTACACAGAGATTTAAAGACTTACTTAAGCGAGGGCTGGTGAATGTCACTGCATCAGAGGATTTAGCCCTACTCGGAGAAGTTGAATCAGAAGGTTCAGGGCTGAGGTAAGCATTCCCCCTGCCAATATTCAGTGGAAACCTGATTAGGAACATTTAAAATTAATTTATCTAGCTGAGGTACCAGGATACTCACAGCAAACATGCACATCCACATAACTGCATTTCACATGATCTCCTTCCCCTATCACCAAAACCACTTAGGGGACAGAAATTACCATGCCTGTTATCCAGGAGAGGCCCTAAGAGACCTGGTTTCATTATTTCAAGCTACTTCTAGCAAGAAAGAGACCTGAAGTAATTATCAAATTTTAGGCAGTCTTCTACAGAAATGTTGTCAGCTTTGACCTTCTCACAAAATACCAACAGTCTTCCTCCCACCCCCCAGAAATGCTTTTAAGAAAACATGAAGGCATTTCTTCCCATATGTATATGATCCTGCAGTGTGGAGATTAACAGCACGGAGCCAGAGCATCTTCATGCAGTGAATAGTCTCATTGCCTACTGCTCTAAGTTTTTATACCATTCTAACAACAGTTATTTTTAGCCTATTGCTCTAGCTTTTATACCATTCTATTTGTAGCCTATCATGCTTAGTTCCTGACTTACAGTTTGCTTTTGAACACTGCTCACTGTCTCACAATCAGTCCCAGAATAGCCAGTCTCTTATCTTTACACTCTCTCCTCCTCAGCCAGGTGTCTTGGTATCTTATGCTCTCTCCTTCTCAGCCAGCTGGGTTGCTCTGCTTGATTGTACTTTGTTTCTCCTTTAACTCTTTCTTCTCCAGCCAAGCAGTTACTTCTCTGTGGCAATAATCAAATAGTTTCCGTTGTCTCCCACACTGTAGGACTTTCTTAAGACCTACTCAGGTCCAGACAGAAGATAACACTTGGATGTCTACATTTTTAGCCATCTCCTAGGCTCTGGTTTAGAATTACCATCCTTATACTGTTAATCATATGTGTTTCATGAAGTTCACATGGGATCACTGAGGTTGGAAGGGACATCTTGGGATCACCTTGTCCAACCTACTGCTGAAGCAGGAGCAGTTAAAGCAGATTCCTAGAAGAGGGGTCTGCATGCACTCTTCATTTTTGGGACTGCACATGTCAGGTGCCCCATCCTCCCCACTCCAAGTTTTTCCAGGGCCTGCCCAGAATAGAGCAGAGAGCTCAGCATAAAGTCATACATAGATTCCCACCCAGGAAGATGCAAAGGATGAGAAATGAGAAGCACCATTGCTCTCAAACAAGGTTATTTACAGCACGCAACAGGAGGTGAGGGCATGAACTCTCCAGAAATGTTGAAATATAGATCTGACTCTGGGCATTGTAGTGCCTCACCAACAGTGCACTCAATCAAAATCAAATAAGAAAGATTTCACACCACTGCTGCTGCTGCTGCTTCCATTTTAGTGGCATTACTACCTGGCCTGGAGCCTACAGGAAAAAAAAAAAAAAAAAAAAAAAAAAAAGAAGAGAAATCTCTGCAGCAAGCTCTCAGGTAGCAAATATTCCCAAAGGGCACCCCCATCACTTGGCTGGCTGCACTGATGCAGGATGGCCCCTGAAACCCCTCACTGTCCAGATATGACAAACTTTGGTCATCAAACGCCAAGAGATGTCCCTTGCCAGCTCTAGGGCAGCTGCTGGCAATGAATACTGGATCGTGTGTTGTCCCAAGGAGTGATGCAAGGCAGAGATAAGAGAGCTGAAACCAGAGGAAGGTGAAAGCTTTGGTTGGGTAGCAGAAGTATCTTCCAAACCCAGCCCTACTGGCACACTGGCATTTTGGATCTTGTCAAAGTCACCTCTACATGCAGACCCATCGATACCCGGTAGTAATTCCTGTGCCAGGTGACACTTCTAATTACTTTTGGGATTAGTATTACTTTCTAGTACATGAAGCAGGAAGACAAACAAACTTCTTCTCCAGCCCTCTGTGTGCCAGGGAGGAATTACATGAAAAAAGAAAAATAATCCCTATCTTCTGGGACTGCTGTATTAACAGAAATTTGTCTTTCAGCAAACTGCACCTTTAATCCAAGATATCCTAAAAGAGTACAACAGCATTAGGATGAAGGTGCCAAGATGGTATGTGATGGTTAGTATGTCCTGTAAAATGCAGAATAAGGAACTGAACTTTCCTAACAGCTTTGCCAGCTGAAGGAAGAATTACGCAAGAAGCCCAGGAGCTCCTGGCTTTGAACATGTTGTCCTGAGAGAGGGCAGAGAAATGTTGAGCACAATGTCCCACTGCTGGCCAACAGAGACATCTTTCTGAGTCAGGGAAGGGTGGCAGGAAGTTTCTTTGACTCCATGGGGCTGTGTTGGCCAGGGAACCAGGCACACAAACACAGGTCTGTGGCTGATAGGCAGGAGCTTGCTTATGCACAGCTAACTCAAAGCCAAGAGCAAGGGGTTCAGGTCCCTCTGCCCCACACGTGGTCACATGCCTCTTGTCAGTCTGCCACAGTCTGTAATGAGAGATAATGCAAGCTATGCACTTTGGAAGTACAGTCATCCCCTATTACACGG
>NW_009944970.1:13600-14019 GCF_000696875.1 Nestor notabilis | reverse complement strand
ATTACCCCAGCACTGCCAAGACCACCGCTAAGCCATGTCACTGGGGGCCCCATCTGCACCGTTTCTTGAACACCTCCAGGGGTGGTGACTTCCTTGGGAAGCCTGTTCCAATGCCCGATTACCCCCTCTGTGAAGAATTTCCTAATATCCAGTCTAAACCCCCAGCACAGCTTGAGGCTGTTGCCTATTGTCCTATCACTTGTTACTTGGGAAAAGGGACTGACCCCCACCTCACTACAGCCTCCTTTCAGGTAGTTGTAGAGAGTGATAAGGTTCCCCCCGAGCCTTCTCCAGACTGAACAACCCCAGTTCCCTCAGCCATTCCTCATAAGACTTTTTCTCCAGGCCCTTCACCAGCTTTGCTGCCCTTTTCTGGACCTGCTCCAGCACCTCAATGTCTTTCTTGTAGAGAGAGGCCC
>NW_009944970.1:0-13550 GCF_000696875.1 Nestor notabilis | reverse complement strand
GCTGCTGAAGGTACTGCTGTTGCGGCCGTGTTACCAAACCTGTGGGAAAAAGTACGAAGGCTCCTGAGAAGGAACATAAATGTATGTAACAGACCTCTCAAAGTAAAACAGCATTTAATCCAGTTTAGAGTGCTTAAAAACAGTAAAATGAGCAAGTAAAATGAACAAGTGGTTCTTCTCCATTACGTCTGGGTTTTTTTCCACAGAAACTCTAGTGAAGCAGCTTCCCTTGCCCCCCACTAGTCCCTCCTGCTGACAGTTATGCCAATTAGAATAATGCCAAATCAGTAACCAGAGACAACTAATATTTTTTAAATATATAGTAAACACGTTTTCCAGAAAACTGCATAGCTTTCAAACAAGGATTTTTGAAAATTAAAACAAACAACATAAAATGGTACAAATGATGCCTTTTCAACATTACTATGATTAAAGTTATACAGAGGGAAAACATCTTTCCAAGACTGATTGATAACAGTTTCATTGTTGTTTCATGGTCTTTCATAGAATCATAAAATCACAGAATGGTTTGGGTTGGAAGGGACCTTAAAGATCACCTAGTTCCAGCTTCCCTGCCATGGGCCACGCAGCCAACTCCCCCAGTGCCAATGCCTGCCATGGGCAGGGACACATTCCACTAGAGCAGGTTGCTCAAAGCCTCATCCAGTCTGGGCTTGAACACTCCAAGGGATGGGGCAGCCACAGCTTCTCTGGACAACCTGTGCCAGTGTCTCACCACCCTCACAGGGAAATAACTTCTTCCTAATATCTAATCTAGATCTCTCCTCTTTCAGTTTAAAGCCATTCCCCCTCGTCCTATCAATATATGCCCTTGTAAAACGTCCCTCCCCAGCTTTCTTGTAGGCTCCCTTTAGGTCCTGGAACACTACTATAAGGTCTCCTACTGTCTTTCATCAAGTAAAACACTGAGGTGGTGTCTTGTGTTCACAAATTGCAACTGATGTAACTTACTGTCATATGTAAACTGATGGTCTGTTGCAGACAGGACAGAGGTTGTAGTTTGCTTTAGGACTTAAAGCTGGCGTAAAATATCTACCTCACCAAAAGAAGTAGTCTTACCCTTTCCCCCAGTGCCAGTCCAACCCACAGTGAGGCACTTGCCCAAGACCACATGGTGGTACTTCTGTCCTTTCCACATCAGTGATGGTGTGGTTTCCATGCCCAGCAGTGCTGTTGTGTAAGACAAGTTACTACACCCTTTCATGTTTCCTACTTCCCATTTCATAAACAGGAATAGTCCTATTAGCCTGTTTATTTAAAGTATTCACAGTCATTAAAGAACCACAGAGATGGCAAAGTGCATTTTTATTATTTTGCAAGTCATTCTTTATAAGGTTATACTAAAAGCATACGGCCAATTGAAAGAGGCACTTCAGCTCTGATTCATCTTTTGTTGAGGCAAGCTGCCAAACATGCCCCAGTACAAGCTGTATGGGACTGCACCAGTACTACGGAAAATGGCTTCTTTGATATTAATAATACACTTAACATTGCAGCAAGTGTTTTACAGGGTCTATAAGGGGATTTCAAATTCTGCATTGATCCTAAAATCATCAGAAGTAAATGCCTGGAATTCTCTCCTCAGAAGTGTAAGAATTTCCCAATCCAAACCACAGTTTCAATTCCAGCTAAAAGGAAATTTTGTATTTAATGAAAGAAGCTACTATGAGGAGAACTGATCTGCAAGGAGGCGTATTTGTATGTGACACCTGATAAGCGAGATGAACACAGGTGATCTACTGATAAAAGTCTCCAGATCATTCTGATGACACTCCAGGGTACATACTTTTCTAAAACAGACACACAAAAGATGAAAATAAAAGTAGGAGAGATTACTGCCTGCTTTTTTAGTGTGATGTATTGTTTCTTATTTGTTACAGCGTTGCCCAGATGATTTAACAGGTCACTCGTCTGAGCAAAATTGAGCTCTTGGTGTTAACATAACCGTTTCCAAACTGTGTTTGGGTATATCACAAATGCCAAGTGATTTTGTAGCAGTATTTGAACTGGAACAAGGCCAGGAGCTGTTACCAAGAGCATTCTCAGTGGTAAAATGTTTGCAAAGCCTTGACTTTGTGCATTCTCTAAAATTACTATACAGATATAACAACTAAAAAGATTGATATTTTTACCCATTTTAATAGTTCGGATGAAAATACTGTTTATTATAAAATCATTAAATATTTCTATTGACAAATTGCTCCTGTCAGTTAAGTAACTTTGCATACATTTCCTTTGCCTCTACTAGAAGTGAGTTTAACTTTTATTTATTCACTTTGAAGTTAAACAGTTCAGCCACTTCTAAACACGCGCTCATAAAATTAACAATGGTTTCAAATGTTGATGTCTTTCCCACAGTGTTTTGAGTTGTTGGTTTGGTTTTGGTTTTGGTTTTTTTCCCCAAATTGAGTTGTTTAACTTCCCCTACAAAAATGTGCCAAGATAACAAGCTTTATTAAAAAAAAACCCAAACAACTGTATATGCTAGGTAAAGAGATGGTAGAGGCTAAACATTTGAAATGTGAGCAGTTCTAGCCTAGGCAAGATACTGACACTCTGGGAAAGTTTCTGCTTCTGTTCCTAGAGTCGATGATTAGGACAGTTTTCATCTCTTCTCGATTATTTTTCTGTCAGACTAGCTTAATTTAGTTTTGCTTCTCAGTTTTTGAAAACTAAGTGGGATGAGCTTCTGTATACAACCCCAGACACATTCCTGGAATAAGATCAATGTGAAAATTTTTGGAGTCTTATCAACTGTGACTTGCTGTATTTGTACTGCCATTTACGGGCGGCTAGCCCTTAGCAATAACTGGCAAGTGATGAAAGCAACCTTCCTGGTAAAACCTTTGAGATCTCCCCAAAGATTTACTTCCTGCATCCCAAGTTTGATCTTCCCTCTAGCCCCAACAAATGTTATTTTAATAATTTTGCCTGTAACTGCTAGGGCAGAAAATTCAGGGGCAGAAGGAAGGGGGTAACTAGAGTAAAAGGATTTTATGCTGAAAAAATTTACCCTGGTCAGCAGCAGCAGAAGTTGCTACAGTAAGTACCCTTGGTTCTCTAACAACAGCAGCAGGAACAAGTTCAGCTTGGGGCTCTTCCCTGACTTAACTGTGCCACAATGATGGTTGGCCTCTTACTGCATATTCCTTACCAGAACAGCCTAAGATGCAAAGAAAGGTGACTAGAGAATTGCAGAGGAAAGGGAGGAAAAGAAGTAACAAGGGAAAAGGGAACTGTTCCTCTTGCACTGGAAAGGGAGATGACAACCAGCTGGAGGGATAGGTGGGGCGAAGTAGAGAAATGCATGTGTGCTTCCTGCTTCCAGGTAATGGATTTCTGAAATATCTAGCCACTGAAGACCCTTTTCTTCATGGAAACCAGAAGCACCCTCCTTTGTGTGACACCCACACCACATCCAGTAAAATAATTTATCAATATCTAAGTCATGTTACACCTACAGTAAAAACTACTGTAAAGAAAAAGAAGACAACAGTGAAATGCTTACTGAGATGTTTCTGGAGTTTATGTAAGCTCAATCAATATATAAGAATACATATATAATAATCCTCCAGATACTCCTAAGTTGTTATAAAGGTTGTATATAAAGGTATATAAAGATATACTATACGTTAGTATTGAAATCTGTGATGCTTTACTTGAGCATTAGTGTTCTGCCAATGGAGTGTACCTTTGAAAAAGATGCTAGGCAGACTCTTCTTACATTGTGAGGTATTTTTTTACTGCAGCTGTAACTAGAATGGGTATGTCATGCGTGGCTGTTTTCAAACCAGTACAAGTGAACCAGAATCTAGCTATAACCAGTGGACAATGGTTCCCTTTAGGCAAGCATGTACTAGAGAAACACCTGGGCCATTTTTCTTAGAGTTAGTGAACACGATAAATGAATGAGCCAAAACACCAGATCCAGATTTGTGACTGCCCAGCAGACTCTGGTGCAGTGTTCACCTCCAGTTGTTGCTCTGAGTACACTTCTCTTCCTTGTGTTAGTTCTTTGAAGCAAAACTCCATTTCCACATGACTAGCAATATAACTTAGTCTTACATCTTCTGTCCTCCCCTTCGAGTTTCTTCCCTGCAATGGCAGGACAATGTCCCTGAAATGCATCATACTTGACATTTTTGAACAATGTAGACATTCAGTCTCCCTGCAACCCAGTTACACCTCTAGGCATTAACTGAGTATGTTAAGTCACAGTGCACACACAAGCCAAACATCCTTGCAAATATGAGAACAGCACGTGAAGATCATTGCCTGGAAGAAAGTGCCCCATGTCTGAAAAAGAAAGGTAGCTTTCTCTTTTAAAATGTGTTGAAAGGCGCGTCACACTGATCAAGCAGTGAGACAAGCTGGGGGAGGCATAGATTTCTCCCACTTTGAATACTGTACCCTATTCACAAGCCACTAGATCACACGTTACATGCTGCACCTTACTGCAGCTGAAAAATCTTGCTAACTTATTTAGTATCTGATGACCAGGCATGCCTCAATAGTTCACTTGCACTGAACAGCACCACAGAGCAGTAGAAATGGACTACAGCTTTTCAAATGGAGCTTAGGCTTGTGCTTTCCACTGCTGTTTACACCTGCTCATACATTGTCCTTTCTGCCACTGTAGGATTTTCTTTCCAGCTCCTCCCAATTGAAGAACATTGGCTAAGTAATTGTAAAGAGATTAAGGAAAATTGGAGGCATCAGTTTTGAAAGGGTTCTGCTTCTCTAGCTTAGAGGTGGGGTCAAGGCCACTGCAGAATGAGTTTAGGTTGTAACAGGCCCATTCAAGAAGGATGAAGTAAAGCTCCTTGGTTATACGTCACAACTTATGGTTAGGAAAGTGCTGGCCCTAAATTTGTGTGCAATATTGCATGTTTACATTGCAGTACAACAGCTGTAAAAATAATCTTATGGATCTTCCTTGCTACATTTGCTTTGAATTTTATAATCCAGCTTTGAAATCCAAGAGATCCAAAAACTGGACTACACCAACTACTGGTATTCTGAACCATCTTCTTCATTAGCACCAAACACCTTCAAGACACTAACAATTGAGAAATCCACTAATTCTATACTTATGCACCTGGAGGCGTAACCTCAGGTACAATCACTGTAAACAACAGCTTTAAACCTTAGTAAGTCAATGCTGCAGATTGCTGAAGAAAAAACAATACATAAGGTTGGAAATGCCAGGATGAAAATGCAGCTGTGGAATGCTGTGCTTCTAGTTGAACTGCATTTCTTCCTCTCTTACCGTATTTCTTCCTCTTCTACACAAGAATTAGGAAAGGATAATTTCAGGTTCTCTCTTTTTTTAATCCCCTTCCTAATCACAAAATAATGCTGAGATTTACAAACACAAGACAGACATCTGTGTGAATTTACTTTTACTTCAGAAAGCTTTCTTTCTCATGTTGTTACGCTATTAGAAGAAAACATGGACTGCGGGCATGGACAGTGCTGGATGCCAAACTCAGTGAAATATGTTCTTGTAGGTATAAAAAAGATGCTGCAATAGCGTAGCGTGTTTCTTTCCTTCAGAGAATCGATATACCGCAAGTTTACATTTTCATTATTTATCAATTTTAATATATATTTTAACTCCAAATTTACACAAAATATAAAATTTAAGAAAAAATATTGACATGATACAGCTAAATAAAGCAAAAATTTATTATAGAAAGTGAGTATTTGTGATATTAGTTAATAACTAATTTTCCTTTCAGGACGTAGTTCTTCTGTCAGTCGAGAAATGGGAAGCCTGTCTTTACAACTGAGGACAGACTCTGGCATACCAGTGATTTTACAGTAAAACTGGACTTGCTTTTGTTGAATACCACTTTTCTTAAAAAATAAATAAATAAATAAATAAATCTTTTTTTGTTTATTTGTGATAATTTACTGATTAACTAAAGTATGACTCTGTATCTTCTATAGATAGAACATCATTATTAAGATACTCTAAAATTAGATTTCCACCATTGTACAATGGATAGTCTTTATCAGACAGCCATGTTTCCAATGTGTGCTCAAACGGCAAGGCTTCTCCAGTGGCAGCATGGCATAAACTCAATTTCTGTAAAACAAACAACGCAGAAATTAACATCAGGATTTGCCTGTTTGAGATGCAAGGAGTTGGGTGGGGGAGAGACTAAATGGTTAAAAAACACCACCAAAACAAAATAAAAATCCAGCAGCCTGGAAAATGTTTGTTATTATTACTGACTTACCTGGGATGTTGATTTGTTGTTGTCATTTTTAAGGCTTGCTAAGGAAGCTGCAAAATCTACTACTTTGCCAATACTCCACTTACTGCAGAAGAACATGGGCTTGCTTTTCTCTTTGTTTCCCTTTGGTAAAAATACTTGAAAGTAAATTCTTTCTGTCTAGAAAAACATGAAAAATAAACAAAAAATTATTCACAGAAGCAGCACATAATTTCAGTCATTCACATTAATAGTTTTTCAGTAAAAAAAACCTTTAAATTTCAACCCCAAAATTACCAATTGAAACTTGTACTATTCCATCAAGACCAAGGCCCCAGATTCGACAGATCAAGTCAAATCCCCTCCAGCTGCAGGCACATGTGTGACAGGAAGTTCAGAGAGGTGGAGACAACATCTTGAGCCAGAGTCCCACAGCTAGACTGTTACATATAGAGAAACATAAAAAGGTGTCTGCCCTGGGTTTGCTGGACAATAATAACTGCTCTGGGGAAAAGAAGGTGAGTTTAAATAAGCAGTGTCAATCTTCTTTATAACAATGATGAGAGAACTGATGTGCTTAAGATGCATTCCAGAAAATTCATATTGAAAAAAATCTCATCAAGCTAGAACAAGGTAGGCAGAAGGCAGCTAGGAGGAGTCTGTGAAGCAATTTAAATACCATTTTAAATAGAGGTGCTGGAGATTAATAGGCTTAATTTATCAGTGAGAATTATCCTATTCTGGATGATTAAACAATTAATATCCACATTAATATCCACATAAAATGAACAGTACAAGAAATTAGCATACAGTAATTTCTGCTATACTTTTTAGAGCTTACTAGCTTTGGAATTAGGAAGTAACTTTTAAAAGTTTCTTACATACATTGAGAGTGGATTTTTTAAATTATGTTCCACAATATTTGAAATTAATCACTTTCCCTCCAGCACATATTTATTACAGTGGTGCTATCTGATGAATGCTACAAGAAGATCTTTGTATTACCACTTCTGCAAAAGCAGTTTTCTAAGCATAACAAAGTATAAAAAAAGAAATTCATAAACGGACTCAGTAATGGAAAAGCTGTAGTTATTTTAAAAACAGTAATTAAATGCACTCTACTAAGACAAGACCTAACAATAAGACTATCACTATTGCATAGAATGTTCTCAGTATTATAAATCAGTGTAACAGGCCTGAATGTGATGTCCTGCAATATAACAATATGGTGAAAAAAAAATTTAAATACAGTTTTTTTAAGAGGATGCATACGTACAGATCTGAAGTGAAACCCTAAATGAAAGAATCCAGGAGTTTCTAAACCCAACATAATCCTGATATGTGGAAAAGATTTGAGCACCAGGTTTGACTGGCAACAGTAGTGAAAAACAATAAAGGAATCTGTGACATAACTTTGAAAATCAAAGAAATGAAAGGCTGAAAGCAACTGTTGAAACCCTATTCCAGCCCAAAGGCAGGAACAACTGACCTCAGGCCCTTCATATTTCATCCAGCAACGTGATTTATATGTCTCTTATATCTAAGTAGCAGAAATAAAAATGGAGCTTTGCAGAACAAAAGCCAAGTTTTGTATGAGACAGGTTCAATCTGACTGGTATAGAGTTGTGCAAGCTGTGTCCTATCTGTGTCAGAAGCCTCGCATTACTCAGCATGATAAGCATCCCTTAAGATGGGTTTGCCATGTGTGACTTGTACCCCCTGGTAATAAGGTTGGCATAACTAATGCCATTTTATATGGCAAATGGACATTCTCTGTGACCAAACTGGACATGTATCAGTCCCTCTCCCTCTCTCCTGATAGCCTTGAAGGTCCTGCACACTAGGCAGACTCCTTCTCCCCTTCCCTATCAGCCTCAGGTCCCTGGGCACCAGGACAACTACTCCCTTCTTTACTGGCCTTGAAGGTCTCGGGCACCAGCCAAGCCAGAGGTGATGAGCCTGTCACAGAACAGGGTATTGCAGCAGCACACAGAGCACTGTCCATAAAATCAAGCAGTTACAAGCCCTGAGACTTGGACCAGAACTACTGCTGGACAGCAAAGTCTGTGATTCCTGAGTGGCCAGGGATGCCTCCACTGTCATCTGCTTCCTCCAAGGACCAAGTCAGTGACTTGGATTCTTTTGCACATTTCGAGTCAAAGTCATGAGTGCAGTATTGATACTGAAAGCCAAGTAGTAACACTTGACCCGATCTGCAGAGGGTCCAGGTGATTAGGAACAGTAAGCTAAGTTTTGCTATAAAATTCTGTGCTACACTTCTTATAAAACTGTGCTACACTGACTGTGATTATAAAAATTCTGAGCTACTCTGATCATCAAATTCTGTTAAAATAATATAGCTTTAATTGCAACTACAAGTTAGTGCTGTCATCATTCTGCCAGGGATCCCCAAGTAAAGATCTTGCAACACTGATGAACTTGTATGTCTTTGTAGTGTTGGGTGACAGCTGTGTGGCAGGCAAATACATTTCTCCTATAAAATAAAGGAATTTGACCCAACTGTTCCAAATTCCAGAGAGACACATTGTAACAGAGGTAAAAGTAGTAAGATTGCTTTTGCGTACGAGGCTGAAACATACATATAAATGATTCTGCTCTTGAAGAATTAAATCCAAAACCAAACTGAGAGAACTAGATGAAGATAAAGATACTTAGAAAACTCTCCATTTCCTTTGAGAATGCCACTACTAAAACCGAACATCACTGACCTGAGGCAAGGACTTGTCCCCACAGGCATGCATTTTCAGCTTCATTAATGCCACTTTTGCTGCTGTTGCACTGTTTTTCGATCCTCTGCATTTTTTGCTTTTTGCTTCCTCACTTTTTTTAGAATCTGAGAACAGTATTACTACTGTTAATATGATGACTCATACCATCTTTGGAATATATCCTGGAATTAGCCTATTTGGCCTCATTACATCTCCAAGGTTCCCATCCTTTTCATATCCTCCCAACATCATGGTATCAGGTATGCTGAATGAGGACAAGATAATCACAGAATGGTTTGGGTTGGAAAGGACCTTAAAGATCATCTAGTTCCAACCCCCCTGCCATGGGCAGGGACACCTTCCACTAGAGCAGGTTGCTCAAAGCCCCATCCAGCCTGGCCTTGAACACTGCTAGGGATGGAGTGTTCATGCCTGGAACAGGGCAACCTGTTTCAGTGCCTCACCACTCTCACAGTAAAGAATTTCTTCCTCCTAGGTAACCTAAATCTCCCCTGTTTAAGTTTGAATGCATTACACCTTGTCCTACCGCTACAGTCCCTGATGAAGAGTCCCTCTCTGGCATCCTTGTAGGCCACCTTCAGATATTGGAAGGCTGCTATGAGGTCTCCATGCAGCCTTCTCTTCTCCAGGCAAAACAGCCCCAACTTTCTTAGCCTGTCTTTGTATGCAAGTAATTCTGAAAGAAACCTGAGCCTTAGCTAATATTTTACAATTCTCTTTATAGATATATGCTACTGTTGTCTCAGTTTAGATGAACAGTATTACATAACGACATGTGAATTTAGGGCTACTTAACAGGGAACCCCCATCCTTTCTTCTTATTTGGTCAAATCTTAACCCTCAGAGGAGGCCACAAGCTCAAATAACCTTCTGAAGAAAACTGTAGAATATATAACCCACTGTACTTGCCTATAATATTTTTAACTAGCTGCTGGGTGGCAGCCATTCGAGGTTTTGGTGTGTCCAGTTTCTCACATTCATGGTCTGATTGATGCCGGTGTCTGTAAACAACAGCGCAAAACTCTTAGTACCTTTTTCATACACTAATGAATGAGTACTGATTTTAAAACACTCTGTTCTGCTCACCTTAGACAAAAATGTTTTTCACAGTAAGGACATAAAACTGGCAAAAGCTCCTTTCCATTACAGTCCTTGTATGAGCACGGGTAAGATCTGTGCTGATCTGGTTTCACAGAATTGTTTCTTATATTCACCTAGGTATTAGTACAAAATATTTTGTGTAAATAAACAGATACTATAGATAAAAGTCACCATCCCAGCGTTCCAGAAGAACCATGCTAGCTCTCCATTTTGTGGGCAAAACTAGTCCAACAATTCTTGCCTACTTTTGCCCTCGTTAAGTTTAGCTTAGAATTAGAAAAACCACCATCATCCTAATCAAACTCAATTTACTTCTGACAGGCCGAAAAAGACTAGATTCATTTTTTTTTTTAAGCTTGTCATGTTCTCAGTAAGACATTAAATAGTTTATACTTATACACTATATGTATATATAATCTGAAAATAGACAGTTAAGTTACACAGAATTTTCATTTTAAGGTAGTCATTTATTATTAGGTTACCTCAGAACACCCATGAGCATCCCGGCTCCTGTGCTGAAGGCTTTGTGGCAAAAGAAGAAAATATCACAGCGTTATCTACATTTCAGTAAAAGAAAACTGTGTGTGAAAACATTTAAGTGTGTAAAGAATGATCTGACAAATTTTGTCATGGCAACACTTCAGTTAAATAATGAATCTTCTCCAAAATTTGTTTTAACCTATGCACTTACATCTTGAATGGATTGATCATATTCTTCCTACATAAAACATTTAGCTCTTGGAACTTATGCCCCAAGATATCAAACCATTTCAAGAGAAAAAGGCACGAGCATGCTTAAGAATTCAGCTCAAAGCAACTGGATTTTGTCTGTTTTAATGGACTTTGAATCACCTCCCACAGCAACAGAAATCCCTTGAAGGCTTCTAATGTTAAAAGGGAAATCTGCCTGAGGTCTATCTGACTTGATCTCAGCTGGCCTCTGCTAATCTGAAGTGTGAATCAAAGTGCAAGCCCTGATTCGAACTTTGGAAGAAACTTTTCTTTTTTCTACAGGGATAAATACCCCACTCCCCTCACCAAAAAACATAAGTACAAAACAGGGTCTAAATTAGATGCCTTCTGAAATAATCTACCTATATCCTAAAGATAATCCCACTGGTTTCAAAGCTTCATAACAGCAGTTTCGGAAGAAAGTGGCAACTTCGATGAAACAACTACTTTTAATTCAATGTATCTGAATTGAGTCACAGAATGTTTTATGTAACACTTACGTCTGCGCAACTGCCACGCTGAGATCTTACAGGAAAACCAACTTAATCTCCTTTTATGACAAGGCCACCTGCCTAATTGATCTAGGGAAGCCAGTAGATGTGCTGGGTGGGTTTGGATTTTAGCAAACTGTCTTTCACAGTATCCTTCTGGTCAAAATGTCCAGCATGTCCAGCATAACACTAGACAAGTCCATAGTATGATGGCTGAGCAATGAGTGATCAGGTCAGGCTTAAAGAGTTATAGCAAATGGGGTTACATCAGGCTGGCGACTGGGGTTCTCCAGGGCTCAATTTTAGGGCCAGTGCTCTTTTAAAGTTTCCATAAATGATCTGGTCGCAGGTATCAAACGTACATTAAGTCAATTTGTTGACGATACTGAACTAGGAGGAGCTGTTGACTCCCTCATGGGTAAGAGTCATTACAGAGAGATCTGGATAGACTAGAGAGCTCAGCAGTCACCAACCATATGAAATTTAACAAAAGCAAGTGCCAGATTCTCCACCTGGTATGAGGTAATCCTGGTTATACATACCAACTGGGGGACAAGAGGATGGAGAGCAGATCTGGGGGTCTGGGTTAATGGCAAGTTGAGTATGAGTCAACAGTGTGCCATGGCAGCCAAAAGGGCCAACTATGCCCTGGAGCGTATCAAGCACAGCATAGCTAGACAGTTGAGGGAGGCAACTGTCCCCATCTACACTGCACTAGTGCAGCCCCACCTCAAGTACTGTGTGCAGTTTTGGGTGCCTCAATATAAGGACATGAAAGCATTACAAGGTGTCCCAAGGTTGGTGACTATGATGGTGAAAGGCCTTGAGGGCAAGACGCACAAGGAGTGGCTGAGGTCAGCTGGGTTGTTCAGCTTGGAGAAGAGAAGGCTGAGGAGTGACCTCGTTGCAGTCTACAACCTCCCCAAGGGAGTCAGCTGAAGGGGAGGTGCTGATCTCCACTCCTGCGTGACCATTAACAGGACATGAGGAAATGGAATGAAACTGTGTCAGGGGAAGTTCAGATTGGACATTAGGAAAGGGTTCTTCACTAGGAGGGAACCTCCCTCTCAGAACACACTCCCCAGGGAAGTGGTCACAGCACTGAGCCTGTCAGAATACGAGGAATGTCTGGAAAATGCTCTTAGTCATATGGTTTAGTTTTAGGTAGTCTTGTGAGGAAAAGGGAGTTGGACCCAATGATCCTTTGAGGTCCCTTCCGATTTGAGATACTCTGTGATTCTATGAACTTACCAAAAGACACCTGAACAGCCATCACATACAAAGGGGAGAAAATCTGAAACAAAGAGATTTGTTTTCACTTAGACAATACGGTTGTTGATTTGGTAATACCTTCTAGCTTAATTTTTACATGATTAACTTTTGCTTACCTGTATCATGGAGCAGGTATCTTTACAAGGACACTTAGCAACTATATCTACACAGTACCTAGAAGTGGCTTTTGTAACACAGTTACACTGTTAACTCCCCTAGTTAGTATTACTGAAAACACTTACTACACTTATGAGTAAGTAAATTACATATTCCAGAAGCTGGAATTATGTTTTAGAAATTTGGGTTTTTTTCAGTATCAAACTTTGAAACTAGAACATATGGCTAGCCATCAAACTTATGCTAAAAATTTGATTTATTGCAAGACCACTCAGAATACCATTTACTGACTGCTGGAGCAGTGGACAATTTATGTTTTTATTTGGTGGGGTGCCAACTGGAGGAGATGCTACCCCTTCCAAAAAGCCTAAAATCTCCTCCATTTGACAGTCCTGATGATCCTGCTCCTTCTTCTTTGTCCTTCATATCGTACACACTGTCCTTTTGTAATTTAAACTGCACGTAAGTCTCTGCACACGTCCCCCACCAACTCCTACAGATAAATCACCTTGCCAATGGCAGCAAACGCCCACCTCCAGGCTATTACTCCACTTCTCCATCCAGATTTGGTCTTAAGAGACCACCATAAAACTGGACTGCAAAGCTCAAGTCCAAAGATCTTGGGCACTTCCTCTGTAAGACCGATTGGTCCCATCACGAAGCTTTCACTACAAGCTTTTTTGCTGCCTCCTTCTGAACGGTTACATTTCCACTAACATCATTTACGGAGATCAGCGAAGGCAAGCAAGGGTGAAGAACGGAAAACCAGCGCAGTAACGACTGGCAAAACAGGGATTAACTGCCCAGCGACACAGCTGAAGCGACAGGCCCTGGCAATGCGTCGT
>NW_009944969.1:0-7551 GCF_000696875.1 Nestor notabilis | reverse complement strand
CCACCTCGTTGTTTTTCATGTACCTCAGCATCCCTTCCAGGCGAATCTGCTCCAAGGTTTTGCCGTGCACAGAGGTGAGACTGACTGGTCTGTAGTTCCCCGCGTCTTCCATCCTCCTCTTCTTGAAAATGGGGGATACATTTCCCTTCTTCCAGCCATCAGGAACTTTACCTGACTGTCACGACCTCTCAAACATAATGGACAGTGGCCGAGCAACTTCATTCGCCAGCCCCTTCAGGACCCGTGGATGGATTTCATCAGGTCTCATGGACTTGTGCATGTTCAGGTTCTTAAGATGGTCTCGAACCTGGTCCTCTCCTAAAACATCAAGCTAGCACCAGACAACTTGATGCAGTAGCAAATTTGCCAGTGTTTTGATTCGGATTTGAAATAATACTTCTTGTTCCAATCAACATATGATCTACTCCTGATTTTGCTAGATACAACAGTAGAACAACCCCAGCAACTGAGGAGGAGTAAATTTGGTGAAAAGATTGTCCTAGGATTGTTGTACATAAGTCTCGGTCCGACCAGGAGCAATTGATACGGGGCAGAGATGGGAGTAAAAATACCATAAGCTAAACCTCACTACATAAAACTGAGGCAGTCTTCATTACCGAGGTAGTGTGTCCTTATTTTAAGCAAATAAAGAGTTACAAAGGAGTATGAAGGTTTATTTTAGTCTGAAGTTTGTAAAGATTATAGTTAAGTTCTTGATGACACAGCAGTTATAGAATCATTTGGAACTGGGATGCTATGGATGAAGGTAGATTAGATAACTGGTAGGATGCCAGATTATGATATGTCACCATCCCGCCTAATTACTGAATTATTAAAGGAGTTTTGTATTGAGGATTTAAAGTCACTCTCTGCCCTGTGACTCTTGTGGTCACTCAGTTTTTCAGGGTTCTGCATTTTCTTCTCTTAAGTCGCTTCCCCAAAAGCCAGACTTACTCTACCATCTCTAAAAGCTGTAATCAGCACCAGGTCAAAGCAATTAATTCACTTCAAAGAGCTGTAGCTGCACAGACCCATATGGCTGCTTCCCATGTGAATCTCTAAGCTAATTAGACTTGACTTTATTTCGCCCTCTTCCATTTTCCTGTACCTGAGGACCCAGTTCTCCAGAGCCTCAAACTACGCTCATGTGCAACCCCTCTGAGTCAGCTTCTTACCACTAGGAAGTTTTCCCATGTATCCAACCTAATCCTTTCCTATATTTAATTCAATTACATTGTTTTAGTTGTGCCTTTTTACATCTCGTTAAACAGCAGGGTTTGGCACAGGTACAAGAATTCATAGCTGGGTAGATTTAAAGGGACTGCTGTGACCATCTCTGTAAAGGAATGGTGTGTATTTATTAATGCCATGTTGTGGAACTGGGTTTAGGGCAGAGGAACCAGGGCAATTCTCCAGGATTCTAAGTGTTCGGGGTCAGCAGACAAAGTTAGATGGCAATGGGAATTATCCAACAGAGAAACAGCTTCTGCTTGGGGCAATAACACATCTAATGCAGTCATTTCTACCTTTCAAGTCATCTGTGAGCTGCAGATTTCTGTCAGCATAGTTGTGTCAGACAAGGATGCCCGAGGTGTTCAGTCCCTGATAGACACAACTGCAATGCCAGAAACACCACCAGGTTTTGCTGGCAAAAGCATCCTTTCTCCTGGAATACTTTGTTTTATCCAGCAGAAGATAACTTTGTTTTATCAGCATAGGGCACAACACTGCTGATTACACATAGATGGAATGCATTAATGTTCAATATAACAGTTTTACTGACTTGACAAAGCATTCCTATGGTTGACATGTATAAGACAAAGTGATACTTCATGTTGACTTCAGCTGAGTAAATTACATCAGCACAGTTAACAAGGAAAGACGCATTTCTTAGGATTTCTACATTTGATTGGAAGAATTGTCTTATGAAGGTGCTGATCCCTTATACAAAGGCTGACTTTAGGGTCAGTAGCTTAGAGACAAGTATCTTCTGTAGATGTCAGTCATAAACCCCAGAATTGTATCTAATGTTCTGACTAAAATGAGATGCCAGTCCTATTATTGTTATATTCCTGGATGTTGCTCAGTTTTATGGTGATAGGAACAACTATATGAATAGATGGAAATGAATGCTTTGTATAGCTTGTGTATGGTACACAGTGGTTTACAAAACAAAGCAAGAAAAGTCTCCTATTTCATCCTCATGAGCAGGCTTGATCCCTGTATTATATTTTCCCAGTCCTTCATACATTTTAGTTTTAAATGCCACGATCAAAGGTCACAGTCAGAGATTTCTCAGAATATGAAGTTTTCCCTCAGGTCAGCTTAAAAATAAATAAATAAATAAATACCATACCTCTCCATGTGTGACCTTCTCCCCAAACACTTTATCTCACTCTTTCTGCCCTCCAGTGGGACACTAAATGCTGCCAAATCCCACTGAAGTCAATGGGCTATTACATGCCTCTGTAACTTGCCAGAATCAACCCTTTGATATTTACAGACTATGCATTTTGTAGAGTAGATCTGTTTATGAATAAAATGCAGATTTGGTTCATTGGTGGTTTCAACAACTTGAGAAAAAACATTTCAGGCAGAAAACCATCTTTTTGTTCAACCAGTCACATCACCTTTTATTTCAAGCTCTCTTAACCCTTTTTTAAACTCTCTTTAAAAAATTGAACTGAATTTTGGCAAGAAACAGCTTTTGGAACTGGAAAGTCAAAACATATTGTTTTAATGTTGAAAAAGAACATGTGAAAAAAGCCCTTTTTAGAGCTTTTAGGTTGAGTGAGGTTAGGTTTTGACTGAAAACCTTGAATCCACACACTTGAGACAAAATATTGTCTTCTACTTTTGTAGGTAGCTTTTAGTCTTTAATCCATTAATAGCATTATAATCTTGGAGGACTTGGTATTAAATTTTGAATATCAGCCAGTCCCTGCAGCACTATCCATCCTATATTTAGAAATAAAGGCTGCAGGAGACAGATCCAAGTGGATCAATGTTTTTGGTTGTACCTCTTCTCATTATCTATTCATTCAAAGCTCTTCCTCCAGATAAATCCTGCATATCTACCTACTGTTTTCAGTAATAAAGACAGTGGGAAGTGAAGCGATATGGTCTTTGAGGTATGAAATAGTTAACACTCTGAAGCCAAGACAGTCATTTGAATCCCAATATACCTCCCATTTAATCCATCTGCTGAAGAGGGATGCAATATCGTCAGTCATCAGGCAAGAGGATTTTAGCTATGCCCATAAAAATACTTGCACGAGTTCCCTTAGCTAAATGTTAATTAAAACACAGGCTCTGCAAGAAGTGGCCTGGGAACTCCAGTGGTTTCTTGAGCTTTGTTATGTCAGGAAAATGACTCTTCCTAAATTAAATGCTTAAAACAGATTGCAGTGCCTTTGAGCCACAGGATAGGTGATCACTAGACCTGACTGCCGTCTAGCTTGTGCCATGGACAACTCGTCTGATTTATCTTCCCTCTGCTTTGGTTCCTCATGCACAAAACTTCTCTGACGGTACCTGCCTGCTCACCCAAGAGCACTCACTAAGAGACTTAATTAAGAGAGGCATGTAAAGTCTTCTTGAAATCCTTGAGCAAACAGTAGATTAAAAAATAACAATTGAGTTTATACACAGCAAAAATAACACTTTAGCCAATTCCTTCTCAGGGATGTTCCGAAGTAAAAATGTTTTTTAAATGGTTCTCTTCAGCTGACATAAACTGAATTAAGAAGTAAATACTACATACACCCTCTACAAACTAGCAAACAAGGAAATAAGCTTAAGTGCTTGGTGCCAGAAAGCATACAACAGTCAAAATAAGGTCTTTCCACTCTCAGAAACCTTTAAATTCAAAACATCTACCTGGCAACTTTCAGTAAATACTTTGGGATGTTTTTATTAATTTTTATGATTGTTCATTATTCTGTTTAATATTCAAAGACTCCAGAAAAAAACAAATTTCCTTAGAACATTTCCATAACAGGTTTAATTTGTTTTCATTTAGTGATTTAACAAGGTGATTCTGAACAGAACGCTTTCAGGGTATGCGTGTAATAACTAGTAGTTTTCCTCTTTTATACTCTCACATATACAAGGATGCTGGAGAGGGGCTCTTCATCAGGGACTGTAGCGACAGGACAAGGGCTGATGGTTTTAAACTTAGACAGGGGAAGTTCAGGTTACCTATAAGGAACAAGTTCTTCACTGTGAGGGTGCTGAGACACTGGATCAGGTTGCCCAAAGAAGTGGTAAATGCTCCATCCCTGGCAGTGTTCAAGGCCAGGTTGGACAGAGCCTTGGGAGTCATGGTCTAGTGTGAAGCATCCCTGCCCATGGCAGGGGTTTGGAACTACATGATCTTAAGATCCTTTCCAACCCTAACTATTCTATGATACTATGATTCTATATAGACAGGGTTACAGAAGCTTTAATGTATACAGTACAATAACAGCACCGTGCAAACAGTCTGTAAGTCCCACAACTTATATTTGCTTGCCCCTCATTATTTAAAAGCAAATGTCTTTATAAATCTTCCAGAGACAAAAAGCCTGATTTAGAGAAGTGCATCCTACCTTAGTAAGAATATACACAGTTAATTATGCCGTGCAGAATTTACATAACAAAATAGTGTCACCACAGCAGAGGAAGCCAAATTAGTGAAAAGGAACAGTATCAAACCTTCTGGCTTAATGAGTTTTACTCATGACAAGAACAAGTGCAACGACTTCCTCCCGTCTCACCCCTGTGTATATAATTGACCATAACTTCGCATGGTTAATTATTCCAACATTGAATCTCAACATGAAAAAATGCCTATTTTTCTGCTTTCTTTTGTGAACAGCTTTTATAATTAATATTGAAGGATTAAAATAACTGATTATAGCTTACATTGCCATAGAGCTGTTGATGCAAACTGTGAAATTATTAGTTTGAGTCACTCAAGTCCCTTCAGATGTGACTATGTCTTGTGATTCCTAGGATGTTCTGGTAGCTCATATGTCATTTTACGCAGAGCAAATTTCTCCCTCTCCTGTTTTTAGCTAATTTAACACTTGCAGTACTTAGTTTCAGATCCCCATAGAGTGTAAGCAGAATGTGTATCCTGGGGGATAGATTGTCTGCCTTGGGTTTAGGCTGTGAGTTAAAACTCTGAAGGGTTTTCTTTATTCTGTGTGTCTGTTTTCCTCTCACTGTAATATGGATGGCTGCATTCACACCACATAATTATCTTTATTACTTATAAACAGGCTGCATCTGACTTCTGCATTTCATTTTTTATTTTTTTGCCTGGCAAAGAAACAAAACCTGTAGTAAATGAAGTCCGGCTTCCATGAAGTTCCATGTACATTTAAAGCTTGGTACGTGGTTTGTTTGAACTCTATAATCCCTGAATAAAATGCTTAATTAACCTCTTTCAGAACATCTGTAGTATGTTTCCATTAAATTCATGAGGCTGTGTGGGCACCAACTACTGCCTAATTTACAAGGAAGTATTTGCTTCCACCTCCTGAAATGCTCTGTGTAACCTAGTGGATGACCCTAGATGCAGATGATGTCATTGCTTGTCTTGTTTTTGGCTTTTACATTAAAAAGATACATACATATTTTTCCTCTTTTTTCTATTTTTCTTTTCTTCACATGTATCCAACACGGGACAAAAAGTATCTCTTTTACTACTGGGTTTTTTTTCTGCGATACCTTGGTTAACACTGTAAAACACTTCTGTTGTTTCCAGCTGGAGGTTTCTTCTACATTTTAGAATCATGGAATCATTTAAGTAAGAAAAGACCTTCAAGGTCATCGATTGCATCCCATGGTAAACTTGCACACAGCTAGCACACTTAGAAGAGCTTTCTTACAAGTTACCTCCCTTAGACTTGCCAAACCACCTTTCTAAGTGTGTTCCCCCAATTCTTGGCTCTTGCACCTTCCCAGAGATAAGAGATATTGTGTGCTGTTAGAGCCATGAGAAAGATGCCCTCTCCTTTCCCACCCTTGTGTTTCTGTGTTCTAAGAGGAAGATATTACCAGAGAGGTATTTATAGAGGAAAATGCATCATTGTTTAGAGATCATGCATGATTAGGAAAGGCGAAGATTAAACATATAATGGGAACAGAGATGGGAACAGATGCTGTAGAGTAGCTCTGTGCACGTTGAGCCATGTTAACCGGGTACAGGGAAAGTAGGAAGAGGCGTGATTGACATGGGATGGCTAAGGAGGGGTTTCATAAAGCAGTGACCAGTTTCTGCATGAAAACCAATACTAGCCATGTTTGAGCCTTCTTGTGGAATTTACTGCTGCAAGGCTGCCCCTCCATCAGGAAGTCATAAACTCATAAAACTCTAAATCTTAGTGATGAATTCTGCTGTTTGAATGGGAGTGGAGATGGGTAGAGAGGGGAACAACAAAAATCAGTGCACAAACTTCTCAAAAACAGTTAAGAGGGGGATAGAAATGATAAGAAAATGAAATCCAAGTAATACCAGAATCACATTTCAGCTTTTTCAGCTGAATGTCTGACTTGTATTACTCTGCCCTGGCAAAGGCTTCCCTTATCTTTTGGATAAGATAAATCTTAAACTGAGAGCCCGAGATTTTGACATTGAGCTGCAAGAAAAGATCTTGTGTTATGGATAACTTCCAAAACACCTCATATTTCCCATGTTGCTTATATTGGCTCCAGGATCACTCTTTGGCTAATATTTGCAGGGGAAGATGGAGACACAATAGTTGCGTGCATGCTTTGACGTCTCCATGGAGAGACCTCTGCATGCTAAGGATTAAGGCTACCTGTAACAGGGTGCAAGGGAACCATCTGGTTTCTGGCAAATTGGCAGTTATTCCCAGCACGGGTTTCTCATGTCCTTACATGGGGGAAAGTTTAAAATGGCAGCATGTGAAAGTAAATCTTGGCAGCACATGCTTGAGAGAGGGTGTGAGCAGCGGAGAAGCTTTTGTGAATTGCACTAACCTTAATGTCTCCTTTTAGAGACATGATTATAGGTGAATCTGTGACTCTGTGATATGTTACACCAGTGATACTGTTGTTTGTTTACTAACTCTCACATGTATCAACCCTTACAGAACAAGGATAGCCTGTTTTATTGCTCATATACTACAAACATAACATAAAAACAGGCAAAAAAACTCCTATATCACCAAATTGCGTCGTGACAGCCACAGATGAACCAGCTGCCTCCTGCTCAGTGGCCATCAGTGTAACACAGCACTGATGTTTCTTACATCAATATGTGCTATTTCAACGTCTGAAAGGGAGAGGAGTTAAAGGGGGTTGTTATCTTAGTGTGTTTTGAGTCACCTTGTTAACAGCAATGTTAGGTGCACTATGGGCATCGTCATTCAATCCCAGAGGCCCCAGCTTCACTTTATGTGACTCACTCCACACCAGTGCTCAGAGCATCTCCTTTCTCAGACTTTCTCCCATTATCAGGAATCGATTTCTCTCTAAATTTTGTGAGTTTAACACACATCTGTCAACATAATTTTTATTTTATTTTATTTTATTTTATTT
>NW_009944968.1:91064-92820 GCF_000696875.1 Nestor notabilis | reverse complement strand
TATATTTTTTTTTTTTACACCACCCCCCCTCCCCCTTCCAGTTTCTTTAACTTGTGAAAGTGAAGCATGGCTTGGCTTACTTCTCTTGAAGATTTGTCAACACCCACATTAACCCACAAGTATCTTCTTTCTAGCCAGTGTTTTGGCAGGAGACCTATCTTCACATGCATAGTTCCTTCTGGAGAGCAGAAGGGACAGATTTGCACTGCTGTTCATAGTTCCACTTAGAACATTTTCAAATTTGTGCCTTGAGGTCAAAAGGGATTTTCTGCATGAATTTCTATGTGATTTCAATTGTACAAGATGCAAAAACAAATTGGTGATTACAAGGATGCATTTAGCTTGCTCTGGCTATTAGTGTTTGGTCCTTGGCATATTTGTGTGCATTGAAAGACAGTGAGTCCACTTCCATTGGTGAATGATAACTGACAGATAATAACATCCCAATGTCCCTTCCTCCACCTGTTACACCAGCACCCCTTCTTCTGGTGTCACTGAGAAAATGACAAATGGTATCTTCCCAGAAGATGAAGATGATGTAGCTGTCAGGTTAAGGCATTGCAGTTGCATGGGCCAAAGCATAATGGGGGACATAGTTTAGTGTGTGGTGTCCCTGCCCATGGCAGGGGGTTGGATCTAGATGATCTTAAGGTCCTTTCCAACCCGAACTATTCTATGATTCTGTGTTCAATGGTGTAGCTACTCCACATACCTCACTAACAATAACTATCTGTCTGCTTATTGCTCATTTGCTGTTAGAACTGGTCATATAAACCTGTGTTCTGCAGATGTAATAGGGTGAATAAGCTCTTGGACTAACCTGGAAGTAATTTTCAGAAATCAGTTGATTTAGGTCTTGTTGTTTCTCTCCTGGACTTTGCAGTTTGAGATTTTTTCATTACCTTTTGGTATTAAAAAGATGAGAATGAGGAGTTCAAATATTTTTTTTCTTTTGTTTGACACTAATTATGTTGGAATAAAGGGATCATCTCAATGGAAGTCTGGGATTGTATCTTGTGCTGCATTACCATTGAATCATAGAACAGTGTTGAAAAGAACCTTAAGTTCTAGTTCAAGCCCCCTGCCATGGGCAGAGATACCTCACACTGGACCATGTCACCCAAGGCTCTGTCCAACCTGGCCTTGAACGCTGCCAGGGATGCAGCATTTACCACTTATTTGGGCAACCACTTCCAGTGCCTCACAACCCTCCCTGTCAAGAACTTCTTCCTTACATCTAACCTAAACTTCCCCTGTTTAAGTTTAAACCCATTACCCCTTGTCCTATTGCTACAGTCCCTAATGAAGAGTCCCTCCCCAACATCCTTATAGGCTCCCTTCAGATACTGGAAGGCTGCTATGAGGTCTCCACGTAGCCTTCTCTTCTCCAGGCTGATCAGCCCCAACTTTCTCAGCCTGTCTTCATAAGGGAGGTGCTCCAGCCCTTTTATACTCGTGGCCTCCTCTGGACTTGCTCCAGCAGCTGCATGTCCTTTTTATGTTGAGGACACCAGAACTGGACACAATACTCCAAGTGAGGTCTCACAAGAGCAGAGTAGAGGGGCAGGATTCACTCCTTTCACCTGCTGGTCATGCTTCTTTTGATTCAGCCCAGTATACTGAGGTGCTAGGTTTTCCTTGTCAGTGTCTTCAGGATAGGAACTGACTTGTTCAAGACAGTTCTTGGCACTTGTCTTGCCTTTTAATCCATTTCAACATACCCCTAACTTTCTAAATAAATTAGAAGTGTTTGCTT
>NW_009944968.1:87671-91033 GCF_000696875.1 Nestor notabilis | reverse complement strand
AGAGCGGTATTTTAAGGCTGTGTAGGAGAAGTGTTTGTTTCCAGTTTAGTCCTATTATTAGAAATTAAATGCTCTGGTAATCCCATCCATTATGCAAAGTGGGAACATCATAAGAGCCATGCAGAAACCTTGAAAAGACTCTTCCAGTTGGTCTTCTGTGCCACTGAACATTGTTTCCCCTAGTGCATGCATAAGCAGAATGTAGGTCTGTCCACATAGCCACAGCTAGCTGCAACCTGCCATTGACACCACTGCTGTTCCCTCATACAGAAGGTAAATTGTAGCCAGGATGAAATATTTTCCTAATTAAAAAACATTAAATGATCTCCATCTACCTTTTCCCCAATGAACAATGCAATTGAATTATCATTAGAGCTTGTACAGAACCTTTGATAACAGTGGAGCCATTTGTATTAAATTCAGCCTTAGTTTTCTTATTCCACCAAGTCCTATCATTGTGTTCATTGTACTTTGAAGTCATAGCAAGCTTCCCTCTCCTGCTGTTCACCTGATTTATTTCAGCCCTAACACATAGCTCCTAAATTCTTTTTAAATTTGTTTCTGAACAAAAGGACTAAAAGCAGAGTCTCTTTTAAATGAAAGACATGAGGCAGTTATGGTTCCATTAATTTGCTTGTATCTATTTGCTGTATCTAGAGAGCTATTGTTATGCATGCAGTACTGGAAAATAATAATACTAATGAAAAATAATAATTCTCCCAGGGTTTGCTGTCAATAGCAACAGAGAACTCAAGCCTAGAAAGTGAGTGATGATATTTCAGTTCTGGTTTTAAAATTTAATGCTTTCTGGATGTGAGAAGGGACAGGAGAAGACGGACAGGAGCTAGAGGGATCTGCTCAGTTTCTGAAGCCAGCTCCTTGTGTGTTGTGAATGGGGTCATTCAGCTATACCCTGGATCCTTTCAGTGGAGATATGCCAGCTGCTCAATGATGTGTGACTTTGAGTGTTGTTATAAGGGGGTGGTAACCTATGTGGGAACTCTGCCTCCTCATGGCTCTCCTGTCTTTCTCCTCTTTCCCCAGGAAACACATTCTGACTCAGGGACATGCAACAGCTGAAGCTTTCTCTCTCTCTTGAGCAGGGCTGGAGCAGGAGTTCAAGAGCTTAGAGAGACATTTGTGTGAACTTGGTGTGTGTGAAAGGGTTATAAAGCTTCTGAAGGTTGTTTGTGACTCTGAGGAATGTGTGGATGATGCTGAGTGTACAGTATGATGTTACTGCTGCCTTTATTCCTTCAGATATCACGCATTTGATTGACTTCTGAGAACTGACCTTTCCCAGAGAAGAAATTAAAACTTCTTGTTGGCACACAGTTTGAGTTGAATCAGGATCAACATTGGTGATGAACTTCACCTTGTAGGAGTTATGCTTCTCCAGGCTAGGTGGATTGTCCTCACTCTGAGGAAGATTCCCCCCCACAACCTAGATGAATAAAAAACCCCCAAACCCAAGTTCTATGAAAAGTCTGGGTGTTAAAAACCTACTGCCTCTGTGTTAGTCTTCTCTGAAAACAGAGAACAGAAGAGCTGGGCAGGTGGGATTAGTTTCCTTTCTATGATAAAAGCAGATTCATTTTAATGCTGGCTAAAATTGCATCCATTTTCTCTTGGTAAATGAACCATAAGACGCATTGTCAGAAGTGAGCCTTCCATAATGACTGTGGTTAATATTTTAGAGCCATTTTCTCTGTGGATCAGAGCTTAGACTCGGGTGCGTGAGAATCGGCAATATATGCTGTACATTAGCTTGATTTCTATTCATTTGCAGCTCAAGAGTATTCTTCCCTTCCCCCATGCTAATTTTAGAATACCTGAGTTCTGTAGAGCAAGGGATTTGCATCTATTTCACACCCAGGTATGCGTATGTTTAATTTGGCAATGTTGTCTCAGAGGCAGAAGCTCTTGTGCTTGTAGGTCTAGGCTGAGGTTTGTGATATCTCAGTTCAGTTATCTGTTCTGCTGCAAAGTTCCTATGTGTTTTCCAGAGAACCCCTGTGCCTTGTGGTGACTCAGTTTCCTGAGTTGAATCATGCATATTAAAATCCTGGCTCTGCTTCGCCTGAGCCTAAATCTCTTAAAAGGCTGTGGTGCATTAAGAAACTTTGCTAATAAGATGCAAAGGTAAAGGGGGAAGACATCCTAGGGCTTTTTGGCAAAGCCATTCTAGTCATGTGTAATCCTTTCCAAAGGCTCACTTTGGATGTTACTTCTACTCTCCTGATTCTTATTCTCCGAGCATGGCATTCAGCTTAAACGTAGTTCAGCAAGAAGCATTCATGTTAAGTTCTGGAAGTGGCTACTAAATTAGATAAGGACCATTTCTGCAGCAGTTAGTTCTATGAAGCTTTTGTAAGTAATTGCTCCTACTGCCCTGACTTGGTCCTGTCCCTTTCTGGTGGAAGGAAGGGATGAAAATTGTGATTTGGGAGCAATATGGGAAGTTGGACCCCAGCGGGGAGTAGGGTGGCTGAGGCAGCAACGGAACCATGCCCATAGTGTGGTGTGGCTAGTCAAGTTTCCCAGCCTGAATGTTTACTGTAGGAGTGGGAAGAGGCTAGTGAGAGGAGGTTATTGTGGACAGCATTTCTACTAGTGTATTTCTCTTCAGACTTGGATCCTGTGGAGTATTTAATGAAGAATTAGGCTTACTTGCTGAAGGACAGCTGGTTGAATTGTGCAAATGCAAATTCCTGTGGTCTGAGGAATACTGCATATACCAAGGTACATGCCCTGACTGTTTGGGTCCACTGATCTTCTTCCTTGGCTTTCCCACAATGCTACATCTATTCTGTACTGCGCAGTACTGGTAACACTGGGACCAGCTACAAAGTGCTCAACACATACATAGACAGTGTGTCTTCCTAACCCCATATGAATCTCAAGACAGAACACCTTCCTGAAATTCCAGGCAAAGGATGGCTTTTGTCCCATGTTTTGCTCCTGTGCTGACCATTTTCTGCAAAGAGGGTTTTTGGCCAGATCCCACTCGTATTGTCCATGAATGCTGCTTCATTTGGAAAGAACATGAATGAACGCAGTTTCGATTTGTGATGTACTCTGAAGGGCTGTTTTCTGCCTGATCCCTGCTCTTACTTTCCTGGAATAAAACATTACATTTCAGATCATGGCACCTCTGCTGTTAAAGCCCCATCTGTGTCTGACTGCCTAGGTTTCTCATTATTTTCTAGTCCTAATGCTTAAACCAGTGCTGCCAAGCAAACTATATAGTGCTTAAAAATTACTTGACCATAATATTTGTTCTTAACATCTGCTTCGGCACTGCCTGGAGTCTGGAACAACTGAATAGCCCTTGTGGCTGGCAAAGCTGTGGCTGAGAAAAT
>NW_009944968.1:74866-87640 GCF_000696875.1 Nestor notabilis | reverse complement strand
AATATTAAAGTTTTAAGACAGCCACTTGGGAATGTAAGTTGAGACAAATTATGCTGTGAATGTAGGATAATGGCCTGAGTCTAGGAGGAGAAGCTATAGGACAAATGCAACAGCTCTGGTGTGTTAATAAGAATAATTGGGCACAGCCGAGGTAATAGTTTTCTTAAGAGCTCTTGAAACATCTGAATTTGTTAACATTGCAATTATTCTCAATAAAGTAGTTTTCTTCTACTAGCACATTCTGTTGTCTTGCCTTGTTTTCTCCCCCAAATTAGGGAAGTGAATTTCTTTCATAATTATCCAGTTCTCAAGCGCTGATGTAGGTTTCTGACACTTTGAGGTATATTTAACTAGATCCTCATTTATGAAGTTGGGGGCGGGAGGGGAAACGGGGATATTTGGAAAATATATTTACCTCCAGCAGGTCTTTAGTGAAAGCATACTGTTCTACTGATTGATAACCAGTAGTGCTAATTGTTGTTTCTATAACATGGATGTTGTACTCATTCCAGAGGAATGACAAGATGGAAGCAGTTATTTTTTTTCCCTTGATAAACCATTATGTTTTCCCTGGAAAACATTTACCGTTTTAATACTTTTAATCCTTATATAAGGAAAAGGGTTCTGGAAAGACTCGGAAAAGATTTCAGGGCATTAACACTTAATGAAAAGAAATTAGGAAGCACCAGCAACACAGCTGGTTGAGCCAGAATTCTCATTTTACATCTTTATTATGGGACTTCGCAGGGCTCCTGATAGGACTCTGCTCTTTGCTTTCTCTGCCCCATTTCACAGCTCTGTCACCGCAGCATTGCCACAGAAGAAACCCACTTTTTAATTTACAAGTGTCTGAGAAAGGAATTATCAGCACCATCTATTGGGGAAATGGAGGTATTGGTTTCTTCGCTGATTTGAATATGCAAAGTCTTCTGGGTGTTTTGCTTGCTCTTTTATTTATTTATTTATTTCTAGCTATAGTTTGAAGTGAAAATGTGCCTAGACAACCTGCTTGGTTTTTAACTTATAGCAGCCTGGAGTCTGTGCTTGGGGGATTGTGCCTTATTTTAAAAGGTACCTTCAAGAAATGCAGTGAACCATTTAAAAGGGGGCAAGCAGTCAAAGATTCGAATGTCAGAATGGTAGCTTAGCCATGGCAGGTTCTGTCACATCAATAGGACAAGGGCAACAGCTGAGAAACAATTTGCAGCTGAGAAGATGGGCATGTCTAATGCCTTGAGTCAATCTAGACTAGTGTGTCTGAGAAATTTGGGTGAAAAATGGGATATTTTACCTTCGTGATCTTTTTAGGAAAAGGAAAACCTTATAGCATTAAGAAAAAGCATAGGAATTATTATTCTTGGCAGAAGACTGACCTCAAGGCATGTCTTGGGGTTGGAGAGTAGTCATGATCTTAAGTGTGGTTTGATTGGTGTGGTAACTCCTGATAAGCTTAGTGGCCTCCCTAGCATGTTTCAGGCAATTTGCATGTGTAGAGCCTATTGAGACTTCTACCGTGAAGTTATCTCTGAACTCGCTTATTCTACTGTATTATGTGTTTATTGCTGTTTTGCTGGTACTTTTATTCATGGCATTTTTTGTGCTGTTCCTGTAGCTGTACATCAGAGATGCTTTTGTGTTTTCCCTGTGTTCCTCCTTGAATAACAGGTAATTACTTGCCGGGAGCACCATGCTGTCAGGCCAAGGTTCAAATCCCACTATTGATAAGCAATGATGCTGCAAGTATATAGTAGTTAGCAGTCTCTTAGGTCAGCAAGGTCTGATCCCTGCTGTTGTAAGAAATACATGGCCCCTGAACTGGTGACCCAGATCTGTTTTACTTCTGGTTTTAAATGGTTTGCCCTGCAATATCTGTTAGAGAACACTTAAGTCTTTCTGTCCATTGAAAAATCTTTCCTTAATGTCCAGCATAACTATATTTAGATCTTGTTCATTCATTTGCTGTTCTGCCAACACAGTTAATTTTCTCTCTGTAGTATTTGCACTGCCTTTTTCTGCATAGAAATAAAAATCATATCCTTTTGTAGTCTCTATTTTGATTGGTAAAAAAGCAAAGGTCTTTTATGGCATAGCCACATGATTGCAGCTAGCTGAATTAGTGCTTTAAGGAGCTAGCATCTCACAGGTAACGCAATCGGTGAAAGTTTAGCTTTTTAAATACTGGACAATTTATTCCAGACTCTTTGCATGACTGTTGGAGAGACCCAGGTATTTTCTACCATGAATTCCTATTTCAGTAGCTTACTCTTTCAGTGATAAGATTTCTAGATTTCAGGTAATTAACACCCTAATACTCAGTGACTGTTAGCTAGATGAATGCCATTCTGAGGGTATGGGAGGATTAAATAGGAGGGAACATAATGATGTATTACCTTTTGGAGCATAGACTTGTTATAGACACGAAAGGGTTATTAAGACGTTTGTGGGTAGTGTCAGCTGGACAGCTTTGACTTTGATCCCATGGGCTAGAGGGAGTTGCAGCACTCCTGAAATGCAAACTGCAGAATTGCTTATGCAGTGACAACCTCTGGAGCTCCTTCACTCTAGTTTTAAATGATCCTAGTGGCAGGTTTCCTTGCATGCTTCCCTTGAGAGCTGTGTGCTCGGTCTAATTGATTGACCCATTAGCAAAGCAAATTTCTCTTGCCATTCAGCCAAAATTTTCCTTCTGCTTAATTTCAGCCCATCACTCCTAGTTACGCCCCCTGTGAGCCTGCCTGAGCTGCCTCTGCCACACTATAGCTTTATTGATCTTATCTCTGCACAAGTAATTCTTAATTGTCTGAACTTACTATTGGCAGTACCAGGGAAGTGATGACACTGGGGAGAACTTGTTTCTTGGCTTTTTCTTCCGTGGGGCTGGAAGAGAGGAATGAAGTGAAAGGCTTTGACATTGCTCAGTAAACTTTCTGAATGGCTGATGAAGTGACTTCTTAATTTCCCTCAAGTCTTCAGATGTTTGAGTTTGCAGAGCTCTGTGTGTGTGTGTGGGGGAAGGATGTTGCATGCAGATATCCAGGCCACTGGATGTCAGAGCAGGTGTCCTGAAATCAGAAGCTGCCTCATAAGTATCCGGCCGCTGAAGATTTCTCAAGGGTAGTTTTGTGTATTGCTGTAAGTCAGCATGGGGATGTATTTTGTGGGAACAGGAGAAGGATAATGTCTCGGGAAAGTGCTTTTCTGCAAGTGTTTAGTTGAGAAAACCTGTTGTTGTGTGGAAGAGAGGCATCAGGAGAACTGACCACCAAAATTCATACCCTATGATTCCACTCCTTATGAACTGGGGGGCTGGTGGTGGGTATAATCACCCTTGGGACTTGCTCACACCCTATTTAGATCTACCTTGTACTGGGTAGATTTCTCTCCACCATAAACTTTGTGCTGGTGAGTTTATTCTGCTTCTGGGGGTGCCACTCATCTGAGTGGCTGAGCAGGAAAAGGGTCAGTGATGCTGCTGGATTGCCAAGTTCCATGCACGTACGCTTTCTGTGCCTCAGTTTACCCTGGATCCTAGAGGTACTGGCGTGGAAAGGGAGAAAATAGTATTTCTTTCAGTGAGATTTAATTTGAAGCCATTTACGAGACAGTTTGGACAGCCTGCTCGTGCTATTGTGGAAGCAATAACAGATTAACATGATAGTTAGTGGGGCACTATTAATAAGAGTTGTAAAACTAAACACAAATCAAATTGTTTACAGTGTAGGTGAAAGTAAGGGAACATGTGTGGGGTAATATATGCTAGTAATATACAACCGTTCTGTGGAAAACCAGCATATACTCGTCTGTACTGTTACTTTCCCCATAGAGTTTGTTGAAGCACCAGCAAGAAACTGTCGTTCTCAAGCCTTAGGCACTACACAGTATTTAAAAGCTGAGGTACAAAACTCCCTGTTTTAGGATACAGTGGCCCTGTCAATGCAAGGAGACGAGCTAAGCACATAAAAATTGTGGCAGCCCGCTGCTGAAATGCTGGTGGACACTGAGCCACCCACATGCTGCTGTGTGTTCCCAGAGGCTGGCGTTGTGAGTATATTAATAAATGTGAGCTGTGCGCCTTTCTGCTGTGACTGCAGAAGCAAAGCCAAGCCAATTATTTACCCATCAAAGTGAGGTTATGGTGTCCCTCCTCCCCTCTTCTCTCTCTATTCTTTTGTTTTTATATTGTTTTGCTGAGAGTGTAAATGCAGCAGTGATTAATTGCCTTGCTGACCTGATTCTGTCTTTACACGGGATCTGCTTATATCAAAATGCTCCAGCCCAAATGACTAAAGTGTGTCAAAGTGTGGTGATTAAAGAATTATAAAATACTTTCTGAACATGCTATTCTCAACTCACTGTGTCTTTGGACAGAAGCCCAGACAAGAGGGAGGGGAGAAAAGGGTGAAAAATAAAAAAAATAAAAAAAAAAATAAAAAAAAAAGAAAAGATAAATAATAAGACTAAATTCAGGGAGAGGGATTTCTGAAATATTTTGCACCTATTTTATTACATTTAATAACAAACATCAGTGAGACAAAATTACAGCTGTTTGTATAGATTCCCAGGTGGGCAAGTTTAACATTAATAAAATACTATAGCCTGCTCTATCACAGAACTATTGTACTGATCATAAAATGAAAGGGCTTTATATATAAGCAGGTGAGTATGTGTGCTCTTATTATATAGAGGCATCTCACTTTCTACTAATAGATTAAAATCCTGTGATGGGCTGGAATAGTGAAGTGTTTAACTGTCTGCTAATGCTGTGGATGATTACTCTGGGAGAGGATGCACCTGGCAAACTCTTATTCAGGTGCCAAAGCAAACCCATTGGGTCTTGCTGAAATGACCCCATAGCCACCAGTCAGTGCCTTAAACCCAGCAGCTCAGGTGCCCTGTTTGTTTCTGTTGAGGTTGTCAGCAAGCTGTGCACCCCTGTGGCTCTTGTAGGTGTAAGTGTGGCGCAGCACATCAGAGTTGACAGCTTAAGTGCTTTCTCCCTGCTGCTCTAGAGTCTGTGACAGGAACTGTGCAAAACTGAAAAACAACTAAATAGAAATAAACACTTCATGATGAGAATCTTTTATGTGGTGTTTTAAAAATAAGCTGCTTTGGGGTTTCTTTAATGACTGGTTTTATTTTATTGCAGATGATGCTGAATGATAGGCTGGGTGATACTGCCTTGTGCTGGCTTACCAGCAGTCATCTGTCTCTTCTGTGATGGGAGAGGAGCTGATGCTTCCTCCTGATCCTGGGACACTTTTCTGGTGACTGCTCTAGTTTACAGCAAATACCTACTGGTTTGGGGCTCTAAAATGGTAGAGGAAAAGCAGAGATGAATTTCACCATGGTTGCAACACCATCTCCTGCTGTCTTGGTGCACTGACTTTGGCCGCACTGCCAGGCAGGTGAAGTGAATCTACTTCGAAGTTTAGCCCTCCTGTCTACTTCAGTTATATCTTAATTTCCTTGACTTAGTATATTTAACTTATCACCAAGGTAAAAGGCGAGGCAGATCTGTGGTGATCATATTTAGCCAATAAATTACTATTGGCTTGATGTTTCATTCTCCAAAGTGATAAACTAATGTGGCATACTGGACATCTGCTTTCCCATAAAACATGCAGAACTGATAAATTGTTAGTTTAATTATTTCTAGGAATTTAAAAGATGAGGTTTATCTTTTCTTCCAATATTAAATATTTCAAATGCTATTACTTTTTGGGAAAGGAAGACAACATTTACTGAAAAATCATGTTTGTTTGACAGCATTGTATGTTTCAGCCATGTGAAATGAAGTAAACAGTTGAACGCTTAAATTTCCTTCACTTTATTTTCACTAAAACTCCTGTTCCTGTTTCCAATTAAGAACAGTATCATCCTAACCCTGTTGCTCTTTCTGGATTTTTTCCCCAACCTGTTTCCATTTTTTCTTACTGTATATATTTAAGAAATAGAAAATGCAAAAGTAGTCCCTATTCTCCTTTCTTCTCTACATTCTCTACCTATATTCTAAATGCTGGTTTGAAATGAGATGTAAAGAAACATTCTTTTCTTCAAACACGGTCAAAGTAAAACTCAGTCTAGAAATCAAAATTCAGTGCAGAAATTTCAATAAACATTTTCAGAGAAAGATTATTTTTCTCTGTGTTTTCCTGGAAAAGAAAGCCATAGGTTTTCTGACTAAGTCTCATTACTAATAGCAAAGGGGACTATCAGAAGGAAAAGTGATATTGATGCTTCACTTAATTTCCACTTTTTTGATTGTCTTTTGAGTCTGATGATTGACTGATGCCTCCCAGAGCTGGAACTTGGGGTGCTTTGGTTCAGTTTCCTGTTCCTTCATAGCGTTCCTGTTTGGAATCAAATTAATTTCTCAAGCTGGGATATATTTTTTAATCCAGGCTTATCCTGCAGCCAGCACAGGGAATTCCTTACTGTGCTTAGGTTTTGAATCCTATGAGAGCAGTGCAGCATCTGGCTCTGGCAGAATATATTTATTGGTTTTGGTCCTTTCTCATAAACTGGTCTTTACTGCTTGCTGTGAGTTCTCTAATGCTTTGAGTTCGCTTTAATATATGGGAGTCTTTTGCCATGTGCTGTGGACCAAAGAAAGTAAACTGAGAAAGGACATTGAAGGACTGTGTATGTGTTCACGTGAAAGTTTTCCTGAGCATGAGCTAAGGGTTGCAATGTTGGAGGGGTGGGGAGGGATATTCATTCCTGCCCATGCCAAAGATTGGACCGTTGTTTGGAAATTATTGAAGAGAAACTCAGTAGAAGGGGGAAATCTACAAAAATGTTCAGATTTGAAGCAACAGTTCCTATTACATCCTTAAGTTTTTTTTTTTCTCTGCCAGGTAATTTCTGTTCAAGCAGACCAAGTGATCATGTGTTTCAGATGCCTATATTCTGAGGGAATTAATCTCTGCTCTTGAGCAGAAAGCAAGAATGGAATTGGGGCACCTAATTCCATTGGTTTAGTTCATAGCTTGCTGACCCTACTGGGCAACTTTTAGCATGTTCCTCCACTGGTGTGCCAGTTCTCTGAAGCAACAGCTTTCCATGGGTTTGTTATGTTTCTGATGAAGTCTTTGGGTCAGTGGTCTGCATGCCTTGCTGATCAGTAGGTAAAAATATAGAGCACATAACACCCTGGACTGGCTGAATCTTTTCCTTCTTTTCAAGGAAGGCATGACTGTTTCATGTGACCTCAGCCTGGTATATAAATTTTCAGGAGCAAGAAGTTAGATACCACTGCTTTAGGTGCTGCTGTTAGGCATTTATTACCCCCCAATTTTAAGACTGCTATCCATGCACTTCCCTTTAAAAAGATGGGGGGGCTGTGATGGGGAAAGAGCTCTGTAAAGCCAATATTTCCCCCAGGAAATAAAGATTAATGTTTCTGCATAGCCTCTGTTTTTATTCAGGCAGCTTTAGAACAGCTGAGCTAAAAGTGAAACCATGGGTTGTCACTTCTAAAATGCTGGTGCTGTAAAGACAAGGAAGGAAAAGAATGGCAGATGTTTATCCCTATGTTTATACCAAGTTTTAGTGCATCAATCACTCACTGCTATCAAGACTTGTGGAGGAAAGATAATAAGATTTATTGGTGGCTGTTGGCATAACCCACCCAGTGCATAAATATGTTCATGAAACTCTGAGGAGTCTTGGTCTATCAAAACGAAATTGGCAGAAGAGAGCATGGACCTCCCAGCTATGGAGCAGATGAGCTCTTTGCGGGAGGTCAGTTCTCCGTGATCAACATGAACTGCATGAAGCTCCTTGTGGCTCTATTTCTCTTCCCCCTACATTCAGTGAAGGACTGAAAGGCAGAAATCAAGAAAGCAGAGACTTGCAGTGTAGGAAAAGTAAAAGGCAAGGAATAAGATGTGGTTTGCATGTTTGCTGCCTTTGGTGTTAAGCCATCAATGTGGCTATGGCAGTTGGACTAGCAGTAGGGTGGTCGGGTGATGCTTGAATGGGGAAGTAGGGATTGTGACAGGATAAAAAGCTCAGCTGAAGAACTGAAGTAACCTTAAAGCAGTTGAACAATGAGGAAAAAGTTTGACTTACGATTACTGGTAATTAAAGAGTAGTAAATAGAAGCGGATGATTTGGAGCATCTTGGGGAAAGAACAGTCCCACTATGACTACTTCCTCCTCTTGATGAACACCCTGTTGTCTCTGAGTGTGACTCGTGAACCCCCAAAAGCGAGCTGTCTGGGCTGAGGTTCCAGTTACCTGTCTGCACAGGTGCTCCAACCCTACTATCCAGGCAGCTCTGCCCTGAGCAAGCTCCACTTTATTCAAGGCTTCCCTCCACTGGAGGTGCCAGAACTGTAGATGGTGTCTTACAAGTGCTGAGCAGTAGGAATGATCACTGGCTGGGCTTCTGTTCGTAGACTTTTGGAGGCTGCCAGCCACCTTTGCTGCCAGGGTGCAGGGCTGGCTTGTGCTCTGCTTGCTGTCTGCCAGGGCCCACAGGCTTCCCCAGTGAGCTGCTCTCCAGCCAGGCAGACCCCTGCCTCTATTGAGAACTTGGGATCCCGTTACAAGAAGCAGACCATAAGCACAACATAGCTCCTGGTCTTACCCATGTTATGTGTGTCCAGAAAATGAGTTTGCCTTCAGGCATCCTGATGCAGAAGATCAGTTTCTTTGAGCGCTTTGCAATTTGCCATTGTTTGAAGCACAAGTGTGGCTTAATAAAAAACCAAAAACCTCTCTTAACAGCTCTGAGTGAAGCGTTTCATACCTAGAGTCAATTCTAGTCTAGGGACTTTATTCACTCCTTTTCTCCTCCTGAACAGGATGTCTTCAAGAACACATTGTATAATCCAGGAGACGTCTCTGAGTCTTAAACAGCAGCTACTCAATGTGACTGTGTATTTGCTTCACTACAATAAAAATTCTTCCTTGCAACCACTTGTTACTGACATTACTTGGTAGCAGCACTGCATGTGCTTCCTTTCTTTTCTCAAAGATGCTGTAAAATTCTATCTTTGATGCGTTAAAAAACGATCTCCCCCTTAACTTCTGAATGACTCAGCTGGGTGAGGATTATCTGCAGAGAAACTGCTGTTCCTTGTGCTTAATTGAACCAGTATGTTAGGCCGAACAAATTTTGTTTCAGTAACATTAAAGCTCCTTGGGTGTGTTAACTGGGTGTTGTGGTTTAAGCCCGGCTGGTAACTCAGAACCACGCAGCAGTTCATTCACCTCCGCTTTTTGTTCCCCCCTCCAGGTAGGAAGGTGAGGAGAATTGAATGGATGTAAAACCCATGGGTTGCGATAAGAACAGTTGAGTAACTAGGATATAATACAAAACTACTACTGCCACCACCAATAATAATAATAAGGGAAATAACAAAGGGAGAGAATATAAAACTAAAAGGGGGAAAGGAAAAAAAACCCAATAAACACAAGTGATGCACAATGCAATTGCTTACCACTCGCTCACCAATACCCAGTCTGACCTGAGATGTGTCCCTTCTAGGTGACTCCTCCCAGTTTATATACTGGGCATGATGTGCTGTGGTATGGAATATGCGTTAAAAAACGATCTCCCCCTTAACTTCTGAATGACTCAGCTGGGTGAGGATTATCTGCAGAGAAACTGCTGTTCCTTGTGCTTAATTGAACCAGTATGTTAGGCCGAACAAATTTTGTTTCAGTAACATTAAAGCTCCTTGGGTGTGTTAACTGGGTGTTGTGGTTTAAGCCCGGCTGGTAACTCAGAACCACGCAGCAGTTCATTCACCTCCGCTTTTTGTTCCCCCCTCCAGGTAGGAAGGTGAGGAGAATTGAATGGATGTAAAACCCATGGGTTGCGATAAGAACAGTTGAGTAACTAGGATATAATACAAAACTACTACTGCCACCACCAATAATAATAATAAGGGAAATAACAAAGGGAGAGAATATAAAACTAAAAGGGGGAAAGGAAAAAAAACCCAATAAACACAAGTGATGCACAATGCAATTGCTTACCACTCGCTCACCAATACCCAGTCTGACCTGAGATGTGTCCCTTCTAGGTGACTCCTCCCAGTTTATATACTGGGCATGATGTGCTGTGGTATGGAATAGCCCTTTGGCCAGTTTGGGTCAGGTGTCGTCTCTGCTTCCTCCCAGCTTCTCGTGCCACTCCTCACTGCAGAGCATGAGAGACTGAAAAGTCATTGATCAGGGTAAGCATTACTTAGCAAAAACTAAAACATTGGTATGTTATCAGCATCATTTTTAGACTAAAACCAAAACACAGCACTGCACCAGCTACGAGGAAGGAGAGAAATAACTGTTACAGCTGAACCCCGGACACTAGGGTTTGTGCAACAGGGGTTTTAGTACTTTATAATTAACTTTTAATAATGCTTTTAAATTAAAAAAAGTAACCATACAAGGTTGAGAGTGGACTTGATGTGTTTTGGCCTTTTTAAACACTGGCATGCTGCAGGTGCCCTGCTAACAGCATAAGTGGTGGGCTCTTCCCATCACAAGAGTCCGTCGTACTGTCATGGGATGAGATAATGAAGCTGATGTGCTGTGCTTTGCCCTTGAGGGAACGGACATGTGTCTAGGCCCAGACCTGTGTGCAGGTTGGAACCCAGCAGTTAATTTCTCTAGTGGGCTGCAGAAGCTCTGTGGCTTCACAGAGCACAAATATTTGAATAGCTCAACAAAAGCCTGTTCTACCCTGTCAGTCATCCCATAGTTTGCCTAGTCCAGCTATAGATGACTCCATTTTTTAGTGACTAATTTATGCAGTCTAACAGAATTAAAATGTATTTCTTCATTTATGTTTTCTGATCTGTTTCATCTTTAACTTGTCACACTCCCATCTTTACTCAAACACAGACCTTTTCCTTTGTTTGATTCCGTCCCTTATCTATTTGTATTCCATGCTGTTTTCTTTGCTAAAACTATTATTTAAACATAATGATTTACCAGCAGTACTATTATAATGAACAATGGATTTCACAGCTTGAGGTGTGTCCTCCTATAGTTCTGATTTCTCATGAGCACTGAAATTCCATGCAAGACATATCTGATGTCTTCTTTTAGTTATGCACAATCCAGCTTTCCAGCTTCTGGAGAGGCAGATTGTGACTAACATTTAACACTTTTTGTAGCACTGGGAAATGTAAAGTTAGGGATGGGAGGATCTGTTTCATTTTTTTATTCTCTTATGTTTTCATTTTTGGTCTCAAAGGTGCTATTCACCTGCCTCTAGCCAGCTGGGAAGCAATGCTCTGACTTCAGGTGCTTTGAAGCTCAAGAGAAATCATGTGCCTGGAAACTGAAAAGAAAAACACAATTTGGCATAAAAATAGACCTGTCGTGAACAGATTATTTAACATGAAATCCTAATTATGAGGGACAGCTGACTGAAAGATGGACAAGCTTTTGTTACCACTTTCCTGGACATCTGCAGGAGGATCTCCATCTTCTTGGAGTTTCAGGTCTGCATCCAAGGCTAGACTCATTGCCCATATGCTCAGCAAGGCTGGCCCTGCAGGATGCTTTGCAGAGCCTGTGCACTGGGATGGCTGAAGCTGATCCGTGAGACACAGGTTTCGCAGTCAGAGGTGGGTGAGCTGCTGCGTACGCAGTGTTTACAACTGCTCTTGCAGCAAGCTATGAAGCCTAGCCTAGGCATAGCTGTGGTCTATGCAAAACCAGAGCAGAGGTGCAACTGAGCAGACTTTCTGTGAGATGTGGCAGTCTTCAGATTGAGCCAAAGTGGGAAGAGGTTCAGGACAAATCAGAAGCTGCTGGTTTCATCACAGTGTACTCATTGGCGTCCTGTGCAGATGGGGCTATCTGGGTTTTGTGCTGTGGAACTGCTGTAAAGTCCTGCAAATGTGGCTCAAATTGAGTGCCTTTATTGGAGAAAAGGACCAGAAAGGCAGGACTCGTGGGTTCTTGTGCTGCACCTCCTGTGTGGTCACGGGTAACTCAATTAACTGCTCAGTGTTTCAGTGCAAGCCATCTGTAACATAAGCATCATGATACTTACCTGCCTCTGAGGGCCATTTGCTTAATTAAATTGCTGTGATCCTCATGTAAGGGATACTTTAAACAAGTAGTTCTGTATGCAGTAGAAGTAATGGAGCTTGGTTTCCAATGGCTTTGTCTTGTGGTTCATTGCCAGCTATGATTGAAACTTTCCCCCTGGGCCAGGACTTCATGAGGGTTTTCTTTCTCTTTCTAATTCTCTCTCCAGGATTCACAGGTGTTCAATAAAAGGTAAGCTTGGCCTTTCCTGTAGAAAGGGCACTCCCAGGAGAGGTTTCTTGGATGTCTCTTTTCTGCCCAGCTGCTTGGCACTTTTTTTAGAGATTTTTTGGTGTTACTGCAGCTCTAAAACTTGGTCCAAGTCAGTAGGTTTGAGCAGCTCAGCAGGAGGGGACAATTCACAGGAATGCTTGCAGAAGCCATGCTTGCTTTGGAAAGCATGTGGAAACCTGAGCATGGCAGCGCAGACCTATTGCTTACAAATGATGGAGGAGCGGGGTTCAGGTGTCCAACTTGGCCACTATTAGAGTTGTGACCAAGGCTCCTGAATCACTTGGACACTTTACTTATCTACTCCAGTGCTGTCCGAAGGATGCCTACATTCCTTTCTCCTTTTCAATTGTTCCCTTTGCATTGGAGCCATTCCAGTGAGGAAAATGTGGTTTATGGATTTTCCTCAGTTCTTAAGGCCAAGGAGAGTCTGTCAAAAGCAGTTAGCTGATCCCAGGTCTCTTGTATTGAAAGCTCTGCTGCAGC